>NW_027108467.1:1240319-1256897 GCF_000696795.3 Halyomorpha halys
GAACATTAAGGTCTTTATGTATGATTTTATTTGTGACAAAGTAAGGAGCATTGAGGATTTTACGAAGGATTTTGGATTGTAAGGATTGAATATGAGAGGAATTCAAATGTTTAGTGGAGCCTCAAAGCTCAACTCCATATGTCCAGATTGGCCTTATTACAGTCATGTAGATCAGTCTTTTGAAATGTGTTGGAAGTTTAGACTGTTTGTCGAGTAAGTGCTGTAATAGTCGAAATCGACGTGCAGTATCCTGTCTTTTCAGTTTTGTGTGAGGATTCCTGGTTTATCGTTTGTCCAAATGTAGTCCAAGGTAGCGGATCCGTTAGACAGGAGTAAGAGTAACATCATTAAATGAAACTGTAGGGCAGTCAGTAGGTTTACGACGAAGGGTAAAGGTGATTTGATGGGATTTGTTGGAATTTATCCTAATCCTCCAATTACGACACCATTCTTCGAGGGCTGTGATATGGGATTGGAGATTTTGGGATACTATTAATGGATTGTTATTAACAGCGAGCACAAATGTGTCATCGGCATACGTGTTAGGATTAGTTGGAATGTCAGCTGTATAGACGGTGTAGAGGATGGGACCAAGGATACTACCTTGAGGAACAGCAGCGGACTGAGAATAGAGGGATAAATAGGAACCATTGTGGTTTACTTGGAATAATCTATCAATGAGAAAGGAACGAATGATGAGAAAGTATGTAGGAGTTTGTAAAGCAGTCCCGGGTGCCAGACTCGATCAAAAGCCTGTTTTACATCGAAAAAGACTCCCGCGCAGTACATTCCGCACTCCAAAGAAGACGAGACTACGTCAACTACACGATGACATTGCTGGATAGTAGATTGGGATGTTCGGAATCCAAACTGGGAGTATATATTTAGAGCCAAATAGTAATGATTCATTTTATTTTTTTATTTTCCGGCGTGAAACCCACAACGCCCCATTTTCCTACTAATTACCAATTAGTCTAACGATATCAACAAGAAATCGTTCATAGTAATTTAAAAATGTCACATTACGAAAATTCGTGATCAATGGAATTATAAAAAATGTCCAGTGATAACTAAGATGAGATTAATTTGTCGAATGCCCGAAAAGTCTAACGAATCCCTCCTTTAACCAACTTAAGCCTTCCGGTCAATCTCAAAGATGGCAACCGTTCGGGGACAAATACGTTTTAGTGTGAGTTGGGCAAAGATGAAGGTGAGCCACATCTGATGTATCGATTAGAAAATATTAATATGTGAGTGAGAGTAAAAACCTGACATTCAAGGTATCATCACATTTTCGATTATTTGTATATTTTTTTTTTAACTTACTCGGACAATTTGTGAGGTAGATCGCCATCTTCGTTCTCATCATACCAGCTGATGTCCTGTCTCAAGATTTGTGAAAAGAAAATTTGCCTTAGCCTGAATATCTGCCTTTCACAAGCGCTCTCCCAACACAGAGTCTAGAAGTAAGCAAAACAAATGTTTGTGTATACATAAAATATATCTGATATCTATAATATACAAAAATATTCAGTATTACAAATTATAATGGCATGTAAGTACGAAATCGGACCTGTATAAATACAGCAACGAGGACTGCACAAGCGACATAGATGTAATACATAGAGAAATGAGCCATAGCTGCTGTGAATTCGTCTCTAGTTATGGTTCCATCGGTGCTATGAAAAAAAGAATTGTAATAATAAGAGCCAATTACACTATTATTAAACCTTTTTTTTTTAAATTTATTTATTGTTATTTACAACTGTATACACATATACACAACAAGTAAATTTGCTGTAGGTGACATAGTGACATGATACGTACATGTGGAGAATCTACCCACTGATAGAACTCCAATAACATTTCTAGAGGAGAAGATCTCGAGGCCATCTTCTTTTTAGACGTCTAGGAGGATTATTAGGTAATGAAAGAGAAGCCAGGTTAGAAACAAGTGGATTTGGGTGGTTGAGAAGTTTGTTATGGAAAGAACGGTATCTGGTTCTGGCCAAATCGGCAACATATGGAATATTGAGGTCCTGATGGATGACTTGATTTGTGACAAAGTAAGGAGCATTAAGGATTTTACGAAGGATTTTGGACTGTAAGGATCAGGACCTCAGTGTTCCATATCACTGAGGTCCTGATGGATGACTTGATTTGTGACAAAGTGACCTTTTATATTATAAATATATAAGCTTATTGGGAGCGTGGGCTCCATGGTAAGGCGCGATGCTACTAACTACACGGACTCAGGTTAGAATCCGGCTGGGCAGACTTTTTTTTTACACTGTATCCGTGAGTCAACCCTGTGGGTTCTGGAGCACTCCTGGGGTCCACCCAACATCATAAATTGGGTAATAATCCGGCGGTCGAGCCTGATTCTGACCAAATCACCTCCTTGCACAACCGTTAGTCTAGTAACAGACGTCTAGACCAACATATTTTTACCCAATTAAGGGTACCCAGTTAATAAGGGTGGGTGGACTCCGAAGGGTCAAAAGCTACAGTGAAACGTATAATAATTATCTGTCACGGTCGGATTCGAACCCAGGTCCTTAGAGTTAAAAGTCCATTGCCTTACCAATGAGCTACCCTCTCCCATATAAGCTTATTGTACTAGCTTATTCCTATTGTTATGATTAGCTGAATTTATTAAGTGAATGTAACAAAAGTTAAGATAATCTGATCAGAACACTAATGGATTAAACTAATATCATCACTAAACTCAGATTCTAAAAGTTATATATGCATTATTTCAATCACTAACTATTTATACAATACTATATTGTAATATATTTAATTTAGAACAGATATTTCTCTCTCTCTATTATATAAAAATGTTTTTAGTGATCACAGTGTAATATTTTATTTTACTTTCTTAGCGAATTAAAAACTTAGATCCTGAATTGTAAGAAAAACTTCGAACTTGACTTATCAGAAATATCCGCCTCTCCTATCCTTCTTGGTAGTCTTACTTATCTGACTTTTCAAACAGACAATTATAGTGTTTGTACGATATGTCACAATCTCACTGAGGAGATCATAACACAAAAAAAGGCCACCCTTCCCGGCCGAATCCGCTCCACTAAAACCCCCAGGGAGCTACGGTCCTATAACACTTTGGAAATACGAAGAAGAGACTTGAGATAGTTAAATCGAGAAATATTAAAAGTACCTGAAATTGGAAAATGGCGTGGTGTTGGTCGATGTACGAGATGTCACAATCTCAGAGAGATCATAGCACAAAAAAAGCCAATCCTATCCGGCCAGATCCGCCCCACTAAAAGCCCTTCTTTTTTCTTCTTAAGTCGCCTGACTGCTTGGGGATGAAGTCATGATGAAAACGGATTGAAGGTGGCCTCTTTTTCACAAAAAAAAGCAATCCTTCCCCACTAAGCCCCTAGGGAGTGACAGTACAATATAACTTTTGAAATATTATCTTAAAACGGGAAGAGAAAACTTTAAGATAGTTAAATCGAACAATATTTAAAAATCCTCTGAAATTAAAAAACAGCGTGAAACCCTCCCACCCTTTTTTGCGCTTTAAATCTCCCATGATAGAACTAACCACTAAGACCCCCACAGAGCATCGGTCCTAAATCACTTTTGAAATATTTACTTAAAATGAAAAAAAATAATATGATGAACATCAGACTAATACATTCTGAACTACAGAATACATGTAAATTACAGTTATAGAGTGGAAGGTCATAGGGTAGAGATGTCTAATATTAATACAAATACAATAGCAACATTTTTATTTTTGTATTTTAGTTGAATAATTTTCATTTCTTGTTTGATTCATTAAAAACATTCTTTGACGAAATGACAAAATTCTTCAATTTTGTAACTTTTATCATAAAAATTGATTAGAACGTTATAGGAAGCTCTATTTAAATTCTAATATATATTAATGTGCGTTTAAAAATTATATATATAAAAAATTATAAACAAACCCATTTCCTGTTGTCCATGGAGTCTGATGTATTGAGATATCTGAAAACACGTCTCGGCCCACTGTTGAATTTGCCTCATCCTTAAAACCCTTGATGTAGAAATAAGAAATAAATTATTAGCAAACATAAATAAGTAATATAAATGTAACATATTATAACTAACAGATCTGTAAAAAATTAATAAGCACTGACCCGACGGTTAAGCGTACGAGGAATAGGTAACATAGGGGGGGGATTGCGCCGAGTTTCAATTAATTTAAGTTAAGCTAGTTCCTACCTGATCCTAACAATGTTATTAAATATTATTATTCTTGAAGTAAATGTGATACTTACGTGAGTGGCTACGTTGTTGAACATGTTGGTCATCTGGCCGAAGAGGACGGCGAGGAACGGAAGGGCGGCCCCGTTGACGAGGGAAGCCAGGAACCCGATCACCATGAGCGTTATATCTCCTGCGGTGGCGTATCTGAACTAATGAAATTAATTAACAAAATAGCCACTAGGGCCGAAACGTTTACATATCTCATTTTTTCTAATAAGAAAATTGTGTTATATATCGTCCATGTTCCGCAAAAAGGGCGAATGGAGTACATGAGTGAATGAGTTTGAATTATTTTATTATTGGAGAAGTTTGTCGGGGGGTGCGGTCAGCAAAGAACAACATAAATAAACAAAACCATATTTATTTATTTTAAGCCGACATTTCGACCTGAGTTTCAGGTCTTCATCAGGGGTTATGGCGTAGAAGGGAGGCTCGCAACTGCAGGCTTTTGAGTTGCAGGCCTACCTTCTACGCCATAACCCCTGATGAAGACCTGAAACTCAGGTCGAAACGTCAGCATAAAATAAATAAATATGGTTTTGTTTATTTATGTTGTTCTTTGCTGACCGCACCCCCCGACAAACTTCTCCAATCATTAATCTACGGTCAACTATCTACACCTCATTATGAATTATTTTATTGTTCTGTTGCCCTCTTTAGGGCCAATATTTCATTCTTACTTTGAGGATCTAATTAATTATTGTTATTCAGTTATAAAATATATGATTGTTGTTGCTCTAGCTCTAAATGTTTCAAGTATTTTTAAGCAGGACTAGTTTTTTATTTATCTATACCTGGAATAAGCAGTAAGAGAAAATATTACTGTCAAAGTCCAAAAGTTTAGTTTATTTTTTTTAATTTAATTTTTATTTACTTTCCAAGTTGTTTTTCAATTATAAGTTTATTGTTATTTAGCTATAAGTTACTTTGTATTTAAATTTGTTACGTAAAATAAGGGACATAAGGAGGTTTATTGTGGTACGTGTATATAAATACATCGCTGCGGTGTAGCATATATACAATAACAATACCAAAGGCCAAAGTGAGCCAGGGCGTACATACATGCTGATAAGGCAGTAGGCAGTGAGTATTTAGGAGGCATTGGAGAGGTCTACTTAGGAGGCATTGGCTCGGTTTGAGATTCCAGCCGTCACTCATTTTCACTGACGGGCCGCCGCCATTGTTCAGTCAAGTTGTGTTTGAAGTTGGCTGTTTTTTTTTTCTTTCTCACCGACTCTCCACTCTAGAGTTCACCTGTGTTTTGGAGCACCATTTCTCCATTGACTCTCGCCCATCATCATATTTTCACCAACTCATCGAAAGCAGCCATCTTGGATGAAATATATTAGATTTCAGAAGTAGAGTCGACGCGCAAATCGAAACCCGCGGCCATCTACTGTGAGTGACTATTGGTATCCTCTCAGGGACGTTCCGCCGGTTAGGTGTGAGTGTAACGACTTTAGACTGTAGAGTCCAGTGGTGGAGGAGTAATTTTACGAAACAGAGGGTTAGAGCAGACCTTCAACCCATCAAAAAATTTGATCTGTCGTCAGCTTATGATCTCCGACACAGTGGGGAGTTAGAGCTCTTCACGGATGACACTGTGAAAAACAGCTAACCGCGCTCCGTAGTAGCCTTACTTATCTGACTTTTCAAACAGACTAGTATAGCGAGTAGGTTGATCGATGTACGACATGTCACAATCTCACAAGAGCAGTTCATAACACAAAAATCACTTTTGCCTTATAATACTTTTTGTTGTTAATGTTGATTGTCACTTAAAGACGTAAAACTCTCTGGTCATCAACGCCTATGGCATGATAAAAGTAAATAAATAATAATAATTTTAAAAAATAAATAAAAATCAAAGAGAAGTTATAATTTATAAAGAAGGTGATATGCTTTTAAAAATTTAAATACTAATGTAATTTTAGCTTCCTCATCTGTGAGAGCTTCTGATAAATTTGGGGTCAGTCCTATCCTGTTTATTGTTGGCAAATAGTGAGTACATTCTTCAAAAATATGTCTAATCGTGAGAATGGACTGACAATATTTTCACGTTGGAGGTGGCAGTTTTATGATTAGGTGAGAGTGCGTGAGGAGAGTATGACCTCTTCTCAAGCGGGTTAGAGCAACTTTCTCCCTACGGCTGTTGCGGTAGGATGTTGACCATGGTTTTACAGTTTCTTTTAATTTATTCGGAGAGCTTTCATCCCACTTGGCCTGCCATTTTTCTAATATTTGTAATTTAAGGGGTGTGAGTGCCTCTCTGGCAGCTTTGTCCGCAAGCTCGTTACCTACAATGCCAATGTGGCTTGGAGCCCATATGAAAATAATGGATTTACCTTGTTGTGATAATTTTAGAAGAAAAGATTGAATTCTTATAATGAGTGGATATAATACTTTTTGTGTTATGATCTTGCGAGATTAGGATATGTGGCACATCGATCAACATAGTATAAGTGTCTGTTAGATGATTAAAATACGATATATCCTCTCTTGTAATTTGTTGGTTCTAGCCTATTAACTTAACACTAAGCCTATGAATAAAATAAGGAAACTTACCAAACCTGATATGCCAGATGTTTCTCCACCGGGGGTTTCTTTCTTTTTTTTCCTAAAACCATATTATATTGACTATTAGACTCTCATATAGTGTAGAATAAAAATTATAACCATTTAATTTTTAAAAAAATAATTTTCATCTGACAATATTTTTATAAGTTCATAAGCTTATTAAGAGTACGGTCTGCTTCTATCTGGGTTCTGTTTCATAATGCCAGCTAATAGTATTAGTTCATAGTACAAGTATAGAAACTAGTGTGGTAATAATACTAATACTTATTTTTTTTAATAATAGGGAAGACTATTAGTGACATTACAGGAGTTAAAAAGTACTAAAGTACAAGTTACTATTGTACAAGTGTAATTGTATTATGTTAAATCGACAAGACTAATAGTATTAGTTTATACTTTATTATCCAAGTTACTCCATGTTACAACGAGCCACAATAAATTGTAACACTTGTATCGGATTGGGGATTCAATCCTCTAGACTACTAACATTACTACAGCGGTATTAAATATAACATCCTGGATATATATGTATATATAAATTAAGATAATTACTCACTTCGTTTTCCGTTTCTTGTTTCCCTTTATCTTGAACTCGCTCTCTTCTGTCTGAATGTGAACGTTCATAGACATGTTGCCTATATTTCCCTTTAAAAAAATGATAGAGGCATTAAGTCAATCTTAAAATATAAGAATTTGTATTCATCATTTAATAGCATCAGCAATCTTTAGGAAGAGATAATTTGATTGGCATATAGTAACCATGAAAAAAACGTATACTTTCAAAACTACTCAAAAATGCTTGGGATAATCCTGAACATTTAACAAAAAGCCCTATCAGAATTGGATGAACAGTAGGGGTATTCATGATCTTTGGTTTAACATGTTAAAGCGTGTTAAATGGAAAAACTCATGTTAAATCGAAAAAAATTGCCTTCTTTTACCAGGGGTATTCATGATCTTTGGTTTAACATGTTAAAGCGTGTTAAATGGAAAAACTCATGTTAAATCGAAAAAAAATTGCCTTCTTTTACCGTGGTAAAACGATATAACATTTAACATGGTTGAGAGTCTGTTACTTGGTCTGTTAAATGGAGAATACCATCATGAATACCCCTAGTATGGCAGTGCGTAAAGTACCACAACTACTGATTTCTATTAAAACAAATATTGATTTTTATATAATAGATTATTTACTATAACACACTTTTTTGCATATTTTACTACCTATAAACTTTATTATAGTAACAACTAAATCCATAAAAAAATAACTCAATTTAAAAAAATATTTATTATGATTGTTTATTCTTATTAGGTAAGTTAGGGTCATTATAAACTACCAAAAATTAGTTTATAATGATTATCTTTATAGGAGTAGTAGTTTAGTGCTAAAATACATTCATAAAATGTTGATTTGGAAAAAAAAGAGTTGGTCATTAAATAACATCCTTGGAGGAAGGAGCATAGTGGAGGGGATAAGCTGGCAGGAAAAGTGAAGTCAAAAAGGTGGGCCTTATGATGAACCAGAGGCGTGGCAGAGGAGTAGGGGAAGAGTCACTTTTGTTGGGGTGGCACAGAGGTAAGGCGCTAAGAACTCTAAAGACTCAGATATGAATCTTACTGTGACAGATAATTATTTATTCTGTACAGTAGCCATAGTCAACCCTGTGGGTCCTGGGGTCCACCTAGTCTCATAAAGTAGATACCCTCGATTGGTGAAACATCTGGTGGTTGAGCGTGATCTTGAAAAAATCACCTCCTGGTATAACCGGTCTTCCTTACAAAGTATCCTGATCCCCTGACCTTTCATAGGTTTTAGCGGTCCACATTATTATTATTAAAATTAATTATTAATTAATAATAAGATTAATCAATAAAAACATTATCTTACTGTTTAATGCCCCGTTCTACTTATTAAGAAATATTGGTGATCTATCGGATCATACATTACTGTTGTTGATATTTAATTGGAAATAACTATCCATAAAGATTTTTATATAATTGATTTTCGTTTATTTTGTTTAATAAATTGTTTGTATAGTATGTTGTGTCATAATTTCAGTTCTAATGTATAGTATATGAAATCTATGAGGTAAGATAGAATTATTAAGACAATTGAATATTAAGGGTGCCAAATTTTCGGAATTTAGATTAATTTTGAGGGTTTATTGTTGATGTTTTAACTTTCTCTAGGCCACTTACCACTAAAATGCCCAATGGAAAGGGTTACTTTATTTTCGGACTCTATTATTATTTCTTATACAAAATTTCAATTATCTTATTTGTGCAAATGATTCGGAGCTGATAACTTCCTAATATTAAATACTTAATTTTTGTTCCTTTTCAATGTAATAATAATGTTTGTCTACAAATTTTATTTTTAAGGCAAAGATATTTAATTTATACATTTGCTAAACTATGGCAAATTCTCCTTACTTTGTCATAAATAAAATCATCCATAGGCCAGTCAGTATTCATAGGCAAACATCATCAAAAAATCTTTTATATTTATCCGAAACCATTGAGAATCTAACTATGGGTAATATAGACTTATTTATCCCTCTTAAGGTGCAGTATCTGCTCTCACTATATGACTACTCATTTATGGGACACCATGTTTATGAACAAAAGGTTTAAATTATTTCAAGAGTTATTAGTAAACGAATTGATCGATAAAAACATACATAATATGGAATTCTATTTCCTCCTTCATTCGCAGTTCTAATACCCTTCCAAACTTCAGATCCCGTATCTTCGACCACCTCCTGTCCACCCAATTCCAGAGGAATAAAATTGACAAGGTTTATATACTTTCTGCATTTAATGCTTCAATTTTTCGTTTTATACTTCTAAATATGTATATTAGCAGAAATTGTACCTTTCCATTTATTACTTTTAGTTTAATTGTATTTGATTTTTTATCATTTTTTTTCTCCTTTTATTTATTATTAGAAGTTAGTCATCTTATGTTTTATGATATGACATATAGTTGTATTTTATTTGTTCTATTTTTATTTTATATACTTTGTTAATTATTGTGGTTCATTTTTATCTTTTCGAATTCACCGTTTTATTATATTTTATAACGTTTTATAATTTTATTTTTATTTTGTACTTTACTCTAAGGCTTTAAAGCCTAATTCTAACGCCTGTATATTATTCTAAAGGGATCAATCCCAGAATAAATAAAGAATATTATTATTAATAATAGATAATAATTTCTATCGATACAATTAATGATATTGAACGTACCGGGATAGGAAAGAGGCCGGTGCTGTCCACTTCTGAGTCCCGAAAGTTCTCGTCACTCATCCCGTCACTCAAATTACTCCTGAAGGAACACTCAGCAGGATAAAGGGGACTACGTCGTTTCCCTCCTTTCTACAGTGGCGAAGGCATTGGAAGGACTGATATCCTATATATAGCTCTACTTAAGATAGCGGTTTAAGGCTAAGCATTAAAATATTGACAAGGTCATATTCCTCGGTCGACATAGATTTGGAAAATTGTTACGAGGCAAAAACTATAAAAAGAAAAACAAAAAACTTTAATTAAAACAGTCCTATCCCCTTATCTCTAATTGTGAATTAATTATTTTGAAATTTCTATGAAGGATATCAGTTCTACCATTATAAACAATTTTACTATCACTTACCTATATATGAAATATATAGTACGGGAATATATTACGCTCTACACTTATAATCCTTTTTTTTCAATATATATACATTTAAGGTCCAACGAATTCTCGTAAAATAGTCTGTAGTCAGCCTAACTCGGAAACGAATATAACTGAAATTACTTTTTATTATCTTGCAACTCCTACGTTTCGGACATTCTCGAGGATCTATCAATTTATTCGCACTATCACAGCCAACACTGGTTATCACACTATTGCAGGCTATTATACTTTTGTCAGATTTTATCATTAGTCAATAACTATTGACACAGTTTCACTTATTATAATTATTTAGTTTACAATGTCTATTTCTCTCTACCACTCTCACCAATACTGTGACTTTTCATTTTTGAGCGAAGCTGTCCGTGTGGACATGGGTTTTAAAAAAATGTATTTTATAGATATAGTGATAGAATAAAATAGACATTGTAAACTAAATTATTATAATAAGTGAAACTGTGATAATAGTAGATTATTGATTATTATTATTGTAATGATAAAATTTGACAAAGGATAATAGCTTGGAATTATATTATAACCAATGTTGGCTGTGATAGTGTGAATAAGTTTGATCTTTGAGAATGGCTGGAATGGCTGAAACGTAGGAGTTAAAAAGTGTGAGACTATAAGGATATTTTTGTTATAACTAACTGGCTCTAACAAAATATTTCATTATATATAAAATTACTTATTTAAGGTAAGTATATATATTCGTGTGATGTGACAGCAACTTGTTTGATGAAAAAGAATGAACGTAAGTCATAGTAAGGGAAAATGTAGCGATCGTGAAAAATTTCGAATTACGGTTTTCAACGGAACTAAACGTTATGAGATTCCCCAAGTCTAAATAACAACGTTTCGTAAAATGGTCAGTGTAAAATTTTCTATCACAATTTTTAATTACCTTTAATTTTGCTTATATGAAAAAATTAAACATCTCTCATTGTTAATAGTAATAATATATATATATATATATATAAAATGAGGAGAAGATGATCAGAGGGACAGGGAGGTAAAAGTAGAAATAGACTTTTAATTGGTTTTTTTTCTTTTTTAAGTAGACTTTTAACGGAATCTTCGTAAAGTCCCTGATGAAGGCCTGAAATCCAGCTCGAAACGTCGGTAGAGATAAATACGTTTTGTTTATTTGTGTATTTTTGCTGACCCCACCCCGATCATCTTCTCGTCATATTTATAATTAAATAATCTATTATTTATCGTATAAGTATGATTTATGATAAATATTTTTAAATCCTCCTCATTGTAATAACACTGTAAAGGTATGCTAATATTTTCTAGACGTGTATCTTGCACAACATTACGCATATTTGAATATCTTTTCGTGAATAAAGCAGTTTAAAAAATAAATTTATTCGCCAAAAAAATTAGATGAGATGCACAGAATATACATATTGAAAATAGCAAATAAAAAGAATAATTACTGATAACAAACACACACACACACATATATATATATAAAACATGCACAATAATCACTTAGAATATATTTTCTGAACTAGTTCCCTTCGGTTCTACAACGTTGGAACGGCGGCTACAATTGCGGCCTGAAGGTCATTCAGAATGGACGAAGCAAACTATCACGAAAGTCTTATCACCGTGAGTTGTAATTTATTGACACAAAATGGCGATGACGTAGCTATGGCTACTGGTGTATATTTTTCCCGAATGAAAATGTTTTTTTTTTTTTATTTTGATTATCAGGGATGCGATCATGAAGGAAGAAAGCATTAAACAATTATTTATTTATTTTCTGCCAACGTTTCGACCTACGTAGTAGATCTTCATCAAGGCTACAGTAAAACGATATAGAGAAGGTAGAGTGAATGTAAGGGTAAAAGAAAATATAAAACATGTAAAGGTGAAATCATAAAAACAATAAAAAAAAATAATAAAGAGGATAAAGAGAAAAAAATAGCAATAAAATGGACAGATAATATTATATGTATATGTAATATGTGGAGGCTGCTACAATTTATAAGCTATGTAAGTATAATATGAATTAATTTCTAATGATAAAACAGATTATTCTAATAGTAAAATACAATTAAATACAAAATATTTTTTTTTATTATACATTTATTGACATTTACAACTGTATTACAAAAAAATACATCTAGTAAATTTGATGTAAGACCATAATGGTACACTAAGGCATGTAGAGAAACGACGTATTGGTAGCATTCTAATAACATTTCTACATTACGGGTATTCATGATGTTGTGTTAAATGTAAAATGTTTTACCATTTTAAATGTTATAAGTATTCCTATACTTATATCACAATCCTTTGTGAGCAGTCATATTAAAGGCATAAGAGCTCCTTTTCTGAGCAACTTGTTTTATAACCTTTCCTTCGAAACTTCATGTTACTGTTTACTTCTAAGTTTTGATTAAAAACGCACACAGACCATTTTGTAAAACTTGGTTAATTAGACTCAGGGGACCTCAAAATGTATATCCGTCGAAAACTCGAATTCGAAATTTTTCACGATCACAGAATTTTCCCTTACTCATATATAGATAGGCGAAAGTAAAGATGAATGAAGTAAAAACTGCAATAAAGTATAAAAAAAGATAATAAAGTTAGGACTTATTTTTATTTTATTTTTTTAAATATTTATTTATTGCTATTTACAACTGTACATTATAATACATAGGGCCGCCCATAGCTAAGTGGTTAAGACACAGTCTTACCAATTTGATGTCTATCGGCGGTGTCGGTTCGAATCCGGCCTGGGACGTTGACTTTTTTCATTGCGTGGCGGTCCCACAAAATGAAGAACTTTGTTGACCCCCAACCATGGTTAGGCAGTATAGGACTCCAATGGGAGTCTTGGCCGAAAAAAAAAAATTATAATACATGTAGTAAATCTAATCTAAGTTAAGTTAACTAAATTGGAGTGTTACAGGCTTGTAGAGAAACTACCCATTAGTAGCACTCTAATGACATTTTACATTAGCTGATCTCGTGGCCATCTTCTTTTCAGGCGCCTCGGAGGATTGTCAGGAATGGAAGAGGATGCAAGATTAGAAACTAGGGGATTTGAGTGGTTAGAGAGTTTAAATGGAAGGAGTGATGTCTTGTTCGGGCTAGATCGGTTACATAGGGAACATTAAGGTCTTTATGTATGATTTTATTTGTGACAAAGTAAGGAGAGGACTTATTAAAAATGATAAATGGCCAATCCTTTGTTAAATATAATTGTAAAACTATTGAAACTAAATAAATTATTGTGCAAAATACAGAAGGGAATCGCGATAGCAGCTTTCAGTAAAAACAATGATAAAGTATTTTTGCGACATAACGAGCTATTAAAGGAAGAAAGAGATATGAGTGCTATCGTAGTTACTGTTCAGTATAGATGGCGTCCATTTCAGATAATGAGGCTCTCACAGAAGTGGAAACAATATCAATTTAGATCCTCATCGCGTGTATATGTTTATATATACTTTGCCGCCACTCGATATTATTATTTGAAGTCTCCTTTGCAAAATATGAACTCGAGAGTGGCTTTGAAGATTAGAGCTTATATGGAGAACTCATCCATACACGGTCTCAAGTACATAACAGAAAGTGGCAGGCATTGGACTGAACGGTAAGCCTATTAAAACCTGGGACTGTCAGTCTGATTGACAGTAAAATCCAATAAGGACGTTCAGATCGAACGTTTATAATAAAAAATAATGAATTTATAGTGTTGCCCGTGAATTTATATGAAGAGATGGTTGGGGTTGTAGTCGGTGAACAATACTTCATTCGAAATAGTAAAGCAATACTTCATTTATTAAAACAATATTAATATTATTGACTTATTTTTGGTTCTTATATTTTTTCAATTATTTTTCTTTTTTCTTTTTAATTATTTGTCGTAGTTTATATTTGTGCTATCGGAAGATAGTCCGGGTGGCGACCAATAAAGGTATCAAAATAGTAGAATAAAACTATTTATTGTTAACTAACGTTTCGCCCCACTTCGCAGGGCTTCGTCAGGGGTAAATGAAAAAACAAGATACAAACATTTCAAAACAATTAATTATGTTTTTAAAGGGGTAAAACCTTTATTAAAAACTACAAAGAAGTGCTGCCCAAATTCATTCCGTTGCTATAAACACAGCATACTCAATCTAATCTGATCTTATAATACATAGGCATACCTAGTAAACAAGTAACAATGTATAATAATAGAATATGATTTTTTTTTCTTTTTTTTTTCCTTTTGTTTCATTACTTTAGTTCTTTTATCTTATTCTTTTTAATGGTTTTTTTTCTTCTTTCTATATTTTACTAATTTTGTTTTGTTTTTTTAATCTCTCCTTTTTTTCCTCTCTCTTTCTTCCCCTTCTATCCTTTCTCCTTTCCTTCGTATTCTCTCTTTCAACCCAATGTTAATTTAAAAAGAACAATTGATACACATAATAAAAGTGGTGACAGATAAATAAACATACATAAAAACTAAATAACAAGTAGATATAAAAATTAACAAATATATGAAAAAATAAATACATAATAAATATTAAAAAATGTATACAAAAATAACAAAATAGCAAGTACAATATCTAATGTATGCATGTTATCCTACATTTGCGATAAAAACATTTCATGATTAACAAAACATTTCAAAACAATTATTATGTTTTTAAAGGGAGAAAAACATTATTAAAAACTACAAAGAAGTGCTGCCCAAATTCATATGGTTGCTATATACACAGCATACTCAATCTAATCTGATCTTATAATACATAGGCATACCAAGTAAGCAAGTAACAATGTATAATAATAGAATATAATTTTTTTTTCCCTTTTGTTTCGTTACTTTAGTTCTTTTATCTTATTCTTTATAATGATTTTTTTCCTTATTTCTATATTTTACTATTTTTTTTGTTAATCTCTCCTCTTTTCCTCTCTCTTTCTTCCCCTTCTATCCTTTCTCATTTCCTTCGTATTCTCTCTTTCAACCCAATGTTAACTTGAAAAGAATAATTGATAAACATAATAAAAGTGGTGACAGATATATAAATATACATAAAAACTAAATGACAAATAGATATACAAATTAACAAATATATGAAAAAATAAATACATAATAAATATTAAAAAATGTATACAAAAATAACAAAATAGCATGTACAATATGCAATGTATGCATGTCATCCTTCTTCTGGATGATTCCATTACTCATCAATTTCCATGCATGTGGTGGTGGATGATTACCAGGGAGTCGAGTATTAGAGAATATAATAACATTGCCACCTCCTGGATATCGACCTCGTGTTCCTCAATGAAGCTCCTCGTTGTGCTGGGAATCGTTCCACGGGCTCCGAACCAAAGGCCCTCATGTTGAAGTCTCGTTCTCCGAAGCCCTCACCTTACTTTTCCTTAAGGAAAGGGATGCATTTATCGTAGATTTCCTTCTTTTCCCTTTCCACTTTATTTGCCTGGTCACGGTCGTTATTTTCATATCTCATGGTGGGATCCAGAATGATTACTGACTTCCCCTTCTTAGGGAAAGCAACAATATCCGCATATCTTGAGGATGCATCCGTATCGACGCAGTAGACCTCGTCGAAGCAGGCAAAATCTCTTTCTTTTAGGAGCTCCATTAACTCGTGCTGCACTCTATGATGTTGGCGTGTTATGAGGAGGGAGTTGTTGGGGTATTTCCCCAGCACATATGCTGGTGGTTCAAACTTCTCTATCCTGTTTTTTTTTTTTTTTTATATAAAAAAAGAATTAACTAGTTGTGATAAAAGTTTTATATAAAAAAAGAATTAACTAGTGATAAAAGTTCTAAATACAGATCTAGACTAACAAATTGTAGGAGACTACTCAATAAAATTAGTTATAAATATGGTAAAGAGGTAGGTGTAAAAGGTAGAACAGATAGGTGAAGTAAATATGGTATAGCTGAGGTATAGTAATATGTAAAAGGTAGATATTAGGGGTATTCATGATCTTTGGTTTAACATGTTAAAGCGTGTTAAATGGAAACACTCATGTTAAATCGAAAAAAATTGGCTTCTTTT
>NW_027108467.1:1258763-1266961 GCF_000696795.3 Halyomorpha halys
ATGACTTCAAATAGGGCTGCTCACAATCTTATAGTTATAACATTTAACATGGTAAAACATTTAACATTTAACACAACATCATGAATACCCCTATTAAGAAAATTGATAAAAATAAACATTGGTTAAAAATAAATAGTTTTCTTATACTATTTTGATACCTTTATTGACCGCCAAACGGACTATCTTTCTACAATCTACTCCACACGGACTAACTATCTTCCTACAATTTACTTTATACGGTCAACTATCTTCTTCCTTTATATTTTCCTTTTTTATATTTCTTACTTTTATTCATATAAATAATATAACTTGTAACGTATTCTTGACCTTTTGCGGTAGCCTCATTATCTTTTCCAACGTATTTTGATAACTCAAAATATGGCCGCACGCAACACTGACCTCACTTGGCCTTCACCTTCTTACACAACCGTTAGTCTAGTAACAGTACTTCCTTACAAAGAACTGAACCCCTGAAACCTTCATGGGTTGTAGCTTTACAGATTTAATTTTATAAATAAAAATAATTCCATTCATTTATATAAAAAAAAATTGCCAGCATTCGGTTCATTAGCTGGAAATTCTAAAACAATGCAAACTTAACACAAACGTGTTGATAAAACACAAGCGTCCTCTAATTTCTGCCCAAAACCAACACTAAACGGATCGCAAATTAAGCTCTACTTGTACCATCATATACAAATAACCCATCCACACGCAAAATTGCCATTGTTTGGCAAACGTGTAGAGACATCTTTACAATTTTCTACCACTTTTTCTCTTATATCGAAAGAGAAAAAATAAAATTTTGACTAACTGTTTATACCGTTTTTTAAGGAGAAGATGACTTATATTATATTATCTGAGCACTGATTTGATAATATGTGTTTTACTAGATTATTTTGGGTTATCTCCTGCGTCCTGGCAACATGCGGTTTGGTATTCCTAGCTTCGAAGACATACGACGATTTCGTTCACAAATCGATCGCCTTCGTAGTGGAAAGAGACTGGCTCTATTGGAACACGTCGTTTCCAGCTATATCCGTCTGTGAGGCGGATTCTGATCTGGGTACTACCACCATTGCAGCAATCAGGTCAAATTAATCGAAGTTGTCATACATTTATTATGATCATAGTAGTTATACATTTATGATATTCTCAACTTTCAGAATAGTAACATTACTTTAATAATAGTCCAGTAAAACTGAAAGTTAAACTAGAAGTAATTGAAAACTAATTTCGATCAATGGCGTCCGTTCCTTTTAAAAACGAAAGATAACCCCCCCCCCCCCTTCCTGATAAAGGATCATTTAACTCCTCTTCTGGCCAAGATAGCTGTGAGAAGAAACAGAGGAGAGCCTTTTTTTTCTGGGATTCAGAGTAATCATTTTTTTATTCTCTTGAATTCAACTTAATAATGCGCTTGTAGACTTCAAGAAGTGGTTCCCTGGCTAGGGACGGGAGAATAGATGGAGAGAGGAGAATGCTGAGAGAGAACATACCGCCTTACCATACACCTGAGTTTACTCCGAACTTTCTTTCTCACCCAACTGGATCATGATCTTCAAAAAATTACATCAATATTTGCAATCTTCAATGCCCACAATTAAAAATGTATTAACTTAATCTAACCATGTTTTCTCTTGTTTACCCCGTTATAAAAACATATAAATTATACAATTACATCAACTCATCAATATTTGAAATCATCAATGGCTGCAATTAAAAATTTATTAATTTCACAAAACCATGTTATCTCTTGGCCACCCCATTATAACCATGTGAATTATACAATAGATTCCAGTAATGCTTTCTCTTGTCCACTCTCTACAGCCATTTAAATTGTTCAATAGATTCCCTTTCTTAGACTTCAAGAAAGTTTCAAGTCAGTTTTCTTTCAATTAAATCTCTTACATACAGTCCACTCATACCAATCCACATACTCTAAACTAAAGTAGCGCCTGGCCTTTAGTTGAAGGTGCACTTCATATAGAGTCTGATATAAAACTGTTTGAAAAGGATGATGGTAAAAGGTTTACCACTTCCTGGGGGTGCGTAAGAATTATATGGCAGATTTTTCAAATGGCCGTTATTTTTTTTAAAAATGTTTATTGCCAATAACTCCAAGAATATTATTATTAGCTTTAGTATATCAATTAGTAAAATTTAATGTATTAAATTGCGGAAATTTAAGCTATTAAATTGTGGCAATTTAAACTATTAAACTGAGGCAATTTAAAGTATTAAATTGCCACAGTTTAATACATTAAATTTTACTAATTAATATACTAAAGTTAATAATAATATTCTTGGAGTTATTGGCAATAAACCTTTTTTAAAAAAAATAACGGCCATTTGAAAAATCTGCCATATAATTCTTACGCACCCCCAGGAAGTGGTAAACCTTTTACCATCATACTTTTCAAACAGTTTTATATCAGACTCTATATGAAGTGCACCTTCAACTAAAGGCCAGGCGCTACTTTAGTTTAGAGTATGTGGATTGGTATGAGTGGACTGTATGTAAGAGATTTAATTGAAAGAAAACTGACTTGAAACTTTCTTCTTCTCTCTCCATCTATTCTTCCGTCCCTAGCCAGGGAACCACTTCTTGAAGTCTACAAGCGCATTATTAAGTATAATTCAAGAGAATAAAAAATTGATTACTCTAAAGTATTAAATTGCGGCAATTTAAAGTATTAAATTGTGGCAGTAAATAAATTTTAGTGTATAACAAGTATATGTATGGAGTATATATGGATTATATGTATGAGTATATATACCATCATAGATTTTAAAGGAGACTTATTTTTACAAGACTATTGTATTGCGTCAATACATATGAAAAGTCAGTTTTGACAGGAAAAGGGTTGTTTGTAGCTGAGGGAATTAAGCGACTGCATTGGCGCCGATTCAAATCCGCCCTGAAGTGGTGGGATTTTTTTCATTTCTGTAGTGGTCCCACGGAATGAAAACTTGACCCCACACCATGATTAAATTAGGTTGGTTACCTGTAAATAACCCTCCCCTCCTCCCCGCCATTATTATTGTCTGCTGTTACACTTATTTTCCCAAAAGTGTTATCAACTTTTCGGTCCTAGAACTGTAATTGTAAAAAAAAAAAAAAATCAGGGTTTTGGATAGGAATGAGAACAGAAAATTCAAATTTTCAAAAATTTTACCTTTAAAGGAGTAGTCCAAATTTCAGAGCATATGGTAATCTATTGGATATAAGTCTGGCGAAAAAGGTGGTTGAGTAAGGACTTCACGACATAGCTCGTTAAGTTTTTTCACTGTCTATCGTGAATTCGATATTCTAATAGTTTTGCCAGTTCTTGTTGATTTTGAACAACAATTTCTCCTCAGTAAACAAAATTGGCACATTTTATAAGTTTTGTTGTTACATTGTTTTGTTACTGCTCATTAGAAATAATGAGGAAACTAAAGAACATAATATAGTTGACAGCCAGACATATTTACTCAATCAAATCAATAATTAGCATAAACTAACACTGAATTGAAATTTTTTCTAGATTGTTCGGAGAACATCATAATCTGGATCTAGATACATTTCTAAACAATATTGTGTTTTTTGATGGAAACTGTTACGCATGTGAAGAATTGTGTGGTAACAACATAAATTGTACTGAAGATTTGACTTCTCTAGTTGAACAAGTAAGTAACTGGTTTTGTATAGATTATTATTATTAAACCTACCAAGAATTTTAATTTAAAATGATTGTTGAAGGTTCGACAACCATGTCATACTCTTTTTTCTAAATGCTCATGGATGGGACTGGTTATAAATTGCTGTGAGTTTTTCAAACCTTTAGTTACTGAAATAGGCCTATGTTATTCTATTAATTCAATCCATACTATTGGGTAAATATTTTTAACTTTAATATTTATATAAAATTAATAAAAATGCATGTATTTATCAATACATTTTTTTATTAGATCAATGGACCCCCAGAAATTTGTAGTGAACAAGCATATTGGTCCTGGAAGACTTGAATTAAAAGTAACAAAAGATATTATTGTAAGTTATCAACAATATTTCAATAACTTTTTAGTTGACAGTATGGCAAATTAAGAAGGGTTGGTCCAGGAGGCGATCTGAAAAAAAAAATAAAATTGTTGTAACTATTAATTAAATACCAACATTTTGAAGAAAATTGTAGATATTCATTAAAGCTGAAAACAAAAAGATATTATCTTAATATGAAAATTACTTTGCTTTAATAATGGTATAATTTTTTTTTATTTGATTTTTTTAATGAAACATATTCCAGAGATACTACAATAGACTGCAGTTAATTTCTCTATTGCGGTTCCCCTATTGGCTAGTCTATCTACTGTAGTTCCCCTATTGGCTAATCTATCTAATTTGCAGTTCCACCATCGGCTAATCTATCCAATTGGCGGTACTCCTACTGGCTCTCCCAATGCTAGTTGTGCTGTCATGAACTCTAGTCAATGATACAATCTACCACATACATCATATACAAAATAAATAAACAAGTATAAAAGGAAGATGGACCGAGTGTGGTCAAAGAAAAACTCAAAATAGTGATTAAACTATTTATATTGATTCAATGTTTTGCCCCACATTACAGACTTCATCAGGTCTAAAAAAGATACTAACACTTAAATGATGTAAACATAAATTAAAAAGATGTACAATAAAACTTAAAAATTAAATAAGAATAATAAAAGGTTTTAGACAATTTATGAAAATGGAAAAAAATAACAGATAAAAAAAGAAGAAATATATAATACAGTACAAACTAAAAGATGGAAAAAGGGGGAAAAGAATAAAATCAAGAATAAATGAAGATAATGAACAACATAGGAAACGTAACTAACAGACTGGAAGTCAGTGCGAAAGTGAACTGTGGACAGGATATTATAGTGAGTTGCGGTAATTGACAGTTAAAATTTCATTTTTTCATCAAATTTCATTTTAACTGTCAATTCCCAATCCTTTTCCCCCTTTTTCCATCTCTTAGTTTGTACTGTATTTTATATTTCTTCTTTTTTTAATCTGTTATTTTTTCCATTTTCATTAACGGAGTCTGAAGTTGTCCAACAACAAAAAATCCCAATGGCATTTAAAAATTTGAATCTCAAACATGTTTTGTTATTCTTAGCTGCAGTTTGGGAGGCTGTTCAGTCAAATACCATACGCAATTCATGGAATCCATTGTTGAGGAAAGAGAACATCCATGAAGTATCAACAGACAACAATGACGAAGCCAACCAACAGATGATCTGACCCTGATTAAAAGTATAAATCCTGATGCTTCAGTGAATGATACAAATGTTGATGAATGGGTAGTAGGTTGTGAGAATGAGTTCACATTTAAAACTGATGAGGGAATCATACAAAGTGTTATAGAAATCTCTACCAATAAAGAAGAAGAAGGTGAAAGAAGGGTTGAGGAACCAACAACGATAAAGCATGAAGAAGCAGTGACTCATTTCAATCACTGTCTGAAGGGGGCAACAGAGAACAATTTACAGAGGCAGCAAGTCCTTTTCTTACAACATCTGAGAGAAGAAGCAGTGAAGAAGTTTCTGTCGAAGTCCCAGCAAAAAAAAAAAATAAATAAATAACTGATTTCTTAAAAAAAAATTAACTTTTTAAAACTTCAAACTGTCAAAGTTCCAATAAAATATGTAAACAAATTAAATAAATAAAAACAGTTTTGTACATTCATATTGTTGAATTTTTTTACATAATTTTTCCTAATACTTTCTGTGATCCGAACTTCTTAGTGACCCAAACACCCTCTACAGCCATTATTTCGGACTATGGAGATTACACTGTATTTAATTTTATACTCCTACAATAGTTTTACCTTCTTTGTATGCTCTTAGCATCTTTTTAGCATTGATAAAATCTACGAAATGTCAGTATTTATCACTAATTTATGTATTATTCCTGACAACCATTTCATCGGACCTAAAAAAATTTCAGTTTTTTTTATCAAGAAAAATAATTTGTCTCACCTAAGTAACATAATTATCAGATAATATTATTCTTTTAATCAACATGCATAAATGCATTAAAATAGTAAAACTACATAATTATGTTTAACTTTATAGCTGATATTGATCCTTTTAGGTTTATATACATACAACTGAAGATGTACCTTTCATCAATACACCACAAGAAGGTAAACATATGGTAATATTGGGTTCAAATTTTAAAATAAAATTCACAGTAAGTAATTCTTAATTATTTCTAATAAATGATAGAAAAAATAAATGATTTTTTAACTTTAGTTTATAGATATAGCAAATCATGGTTTGGATGAGTAGAGTTTGGAGTTAATTTGTGCTGAACTGTATAATTTTATTTATAATAACCAACAATAATTGAAGCAATAGTTTGAAAAAGGAATCTAAGGTCAAAAACCCTTTTTCTGGAGATTGTGTTTTTAGAATCCTCTATATCCATTTTATTACTTACCAAAGTTTCGAAACTGTATCATAATTTTTAAAAGTGGTAACTACAATAAATGTGAGCTAATTTCATATTTTTATGTATCATTTACAAAACTGCAGACTATTGCTTTGATGATCGGCATACACTCTTTTTTCCAGCAACTACTTCAATTATAATTTGAGTGGAGTGGAGCAAATAGAAAACACTATTTCAGTATTTTTTTTAAAATTTATATTTTTTGAAAATAGACCAGGTGGCAGTCAATAAAGGTATCAAAATATTAAAAGAAAACTATTTTGATATCTTTATTGACCACCACCCGGACTATCTTCTTACAATCTACTTCATATGGTCAACTATCTTCTGCTAATTTAAAATTTCAGCTTGTTTCAGGTGGATAACAATACACTCTTAACCTTTTTTTTTTTTAATTTTAATTTTTACACTGTAATTTTTGTTGCATCAACAAATGGAGCAAAAAATGAAAATTTACAAATTACTTCAGCATTTACATTGTTTTGGTATTTATCCCACTCCACTCTATGTACGTATATTTACTCACATCTCATTAGAAAATATTCACTTTATTCATAGAGAGGAAAATAAATTGGTGATTCCAAAACTTTTTTTAGTCAATTTGAATTTTTTGTATTTTAGAATTTCTTAAATTTCTAAATGTTAAAATTAGTTTAATTTTAGAGTTTCCTTTTTTTTTATTATTAGTGCATTTAATTTTTTGCAATTTTTAATATCAATAATAAGTCCTCGAAGGTTAGATAATTCACTCTGCAGGGTACAAATCTGCAGTCGCAAAAGAGGAATCCTGCACCTCTTTGTTAAAAATTATGTTATTTTGTCCTCATGTTCTAGGTTACTGAGATCGTGAATGATTTTTTGCTTGACACAATACCTATTGAGCAAAGGAAGTGCAGATTCCATTACGAAAATAATTTGAAAGCTTACGAGCATTACAGTTATTCAGGATGTATTGTCAACTGCAGAGCTGAAGCACAAATCAACATTTGTCAATGCTTGCATCATTTCATGCCAAAATTAAGTAAGAAGTTACTAAACTCAGTATCTCTAGATTTTCTCTTATGAAATTAAATTGGCTTTTATTAGTTTATATATTAAAATTAATTTTGTATTTGAGAGTAGGTAACTTAAATTATTTATTTATCTAATATATAAAATTGAATATTTGTTTTTTCATACTTTGTGCATTGCCACACCATTCATGTGGTTGTGATGGGACTTTTTGCTATATTGTAATAATTTTATAATATTAAAAATAAAAAATAAAAAGAATCTGAATAGTTTTTTAAACTTTTTTCAAATATAAAGGAATTTGAATCGTTTTTTAACTTTATTTCAAATATAAGAGATAACTTTGGGTTCAAATTAAGAACACTAATATCAAATGGATAATAGAATTATATTTAAACTTTTATAATATAAAAAGACTCTTAATTTTATTATATAAAAAGAGAGAGAGAGACTCTTAATCTCAGGGCGTATGGTTGCTAGACAATCAGAATACAGATACAATAATTTCTCTTAATTTAAATTAAAATCTATTTTACACATGTATCTATTATTATGCATACAAAACTAACCAAGCTCACGATGTTCCTTTTGAGATCCTTGATGTTCTTTGTTCTTGCTATTGTTTGGCGTCCAAGATGGCTTCTTTCTTCATGCTGGACAGAATTTGATGAAGCTACATCCTCTCTCCTTGGAGTCCCAGACC
>NW_027108467.1:1267187-1279286 GCF_000696795.3 Halyomorpha halys
CAACATACCGCCATCTTGGCTTTGTTTGGAATACAAGTATTTCTTTTAGACAAAGAAAACTGGTTAGCTTGCTTTATAATTTAAAATAACAAATAACAATATTAAAATTATACATAAAATAAAACATATCAAAACCCTTTATACATCAAAAATATATTATCTACTCAAAAAGAGCATATTACAATATGTTCAGGATTTCCCCGGGAACAATATAGGCTGGCCCTATTTTTTCGGTAAATAAAAAATTTAATCACAAATTAAGCATTTTTGGTGCATAGCTTAATATGTGTATATTTTTTTCATTGTTATAATATGCCAATCAACTTGTCTCTTTCTGGAGAATAAGAAAAAAATATTAATTCTGTTAAAAGAGTTTTTATTCTCTAAACTAGCCGTTTTTGTTTCCTGACGAGATACATGAATTGAATCACTTTATCAAAGGAGGTGACCAAATTATGGAAAGGTTTGAGGCAAAGGTCTCCAACAACCTATCAGAATGAGTTGCTGCGATCTCACTGAATGTAGCCTTGATCTGCTGAATCAAGAGGAGCATGCTCAACCATATCCAGGCAGACAATGAGACATCATGGCCGGTTAAGGAAAGGTTGAAGAAGGCTTATGGAAGGGGTAGGTGGACCCCCATGTTTCACTAGTTTAGGGAGAGAAAATGACCAAAACAGTTTAATGGGCAGTGTGCTGGTAGGGTGCTTGCCCATTACAATTTAAGAGTTCCATTTACATTAAGTATGGAAACTACACACTGGCAAATGAGCTTCCTGAGCTCCATATAAAAAGTCCAGCTGGCCAAAGAGACAAATAAAAACGACAGTTTCCCACAAGAAACATTTTCACCGAGTTATGATATGATAAGGCATATTAATATTCTCCAACAATGTAAATAAATATATGTAATGTATTGGAAATAGCATTAACAGTGAATAAATCAGTGTTATTACAGTATTACTGTATTAGTTTTATTTTTATCACATATTTTAAAATATAATATACTTTTACACCATTTTTATATTTTCCTGTTTTGAAAGCTATTCATAACTCACCAAATATAATTACTATAAATATTTAGATTTGATTATTCACACAAATTTTAGGGTTAATATAAATATTTATATACTTTATTTTTTCTCTTTTTGTTCCAGCTCCTTTTGAAACTTGTAATATTAGTGGTCTGGCGTGCCTTTCAAAAAATTCAAGTTAGTTTGTTTAACTGATTGAATTGAAGTTTCCTTTGAAAAATACTCAGAGATATTGTATGATTTTTATTTATTTTATTTTAAACTTTCAGAAACCATTGGATCTTTAAAAACATTTGATAGTAACAAGCCTGGTCTTGTTTGTCCATGTATACCAAGTTGTACTGAACATGACCATCACATAATTGAGACAATTCTGGCTCCGTAAGTTGATTGAAAATTTATGCTTGGTGAAACATTGTATGTATAAAACATAGTGTGTATAAATTATAATTATGAAAATGATAATACATTTTTTGGTTGGCTCTACAGACCTTGTAGGAATTCGGTACCTGTGGGTATTTTATCTTACTGCCTGTGGTGCATAGTCATACATCATCACTGTTTCCTGCAAGGTGTTTGCCTGGACCCCTCCAACTCTAATGGCCACCATCATTTATATTGGCTTAACCTAACCTAGTGCCACCCCTGACAGGATGCCCCTGGAATTCTTCTGCAACTCCTCAACAATGAACTCGTTCCAAGACTGCACTCCTACAGAGATGTAGAGAGGAGACCTGCACTCCTGGTACCTATGCCTGGCCCTGTAGTACTCTCTTTTTAACTGCGTCAGGGCCTGCATCCACCATGAGACTGGATGTGCTCTTGCCGTATGGCACTGAAGGGTAATATTAGCCTATTTGGTGATGGCACCCATCAGTGTTGCCACCCTGTGATCATTTCTTGACTCCTCCTTTATCAGCACCATCTCCCATTCTTTATCTGCCAATATTCCCTCTAGTTCACCAATCAGGTCACAAAGCCCTTTTCCACTGCTAAGGCACCACCTTCTTCCTCCACAACCTTGAGGGCTATGACCTAGTGGTTGGAGCTCGTTTCTGACCTTAGGGTCCAGTCAGTAATATGCTTCACCATGGAAGCCGTGGCGAGTGTCACAACTATCTAACTCTAGCCTCTCACTCCAATTGATGTGGAGACAGAGGGCTTGTTCATGACGATGAGAGCTACTACCTTGCAACACTCTCTTCTGCCACCCTTCTACCCTGTCTATGTGAACCAAGTCCCAAGCTGTGGTTCACGAGTTGGTATCTCCCACCCATATGCCCTTGGTCTATCTTTGGGATGTTTACCTGCCAGTTCTGTATTTATTACCATTTTAGGGATCCCTTTGTTACTAGAACAATGAGCCCCCTTATTCGCTGCTATGCTATAACCTGAATTACCGGGTGCAGTTCCCTCAATTCAGCAATATGTAGCCTTCGAAATTCTCCGGTCAACTCATCCTTTCTGGGTCCGAATAATTTATATAATACTTCATTTTCAAAAACCTTAAAGCGCTGTTCCTCCCTTAGTGAAGGAGGCCATGTTTTACTTCACAATTTATTTAGAAAAGAAATAATATATCTAAAAAATGTTAGAAAAAAATTAAATTTATCGAAGCAACCTATAACAATAAATTTATGTACATTAGACTATATGGTACCATATCTGTTCAATCACTTACCAGAAGAACTAATAAATAAATCAGTCACAAGGAAAACCAAAAAAAGAAATATTTGACTGGATAGTTTCTTACCTCTATGATCTCCAATAACTGATTTTGATTTCCCAAATGAACATATCTGCCTTTAGTTTTTTTTTTAACTCCACATAATTATTCATTATATTACGATTAAAATTAGCTATGTATGTGTGAGTATTATTTATTTAATGGAAGATTATTGATTGACCGTGTGTATAGATGAATGGAATATGGTCCGGGTGCGGTAAAAAAAAACTCAAATAGCAGATAATTATTTCTTAATTAGATAGTACTTATTTATTATTACTTATTTATTTAAATATAACTAGATCCGTATTATTATCTTATTCTTGTATCATTTTGTTTCATTCTCATTATTATTAATTCACTAATTGTAAATTTGCAGCATTATTAATTACCTAATATGTTCTTTCAGTTATTTTATTTATTTATTTATTTTTTACTTTATTTTCATTTTAGTATTTGTTAATTGAATTATTAGTTGTATCACTTGAGATCAATTCATATTGTACTTATTTAGCTTTAAAATTGTATGTCTATCATTTTTATGTGTTATTTTGGCACCGACTGATAGATGTTGTCATCTGGTTGGACCAAATTGGATGTAACTTTTAAATGAATAAATTAAAAATTAATGTATAAATTATAGATATGAAGATGGAAATCACTCGTTGATTGGAATTTATATGGCATCTTTGCCTGAAACGAGATTTCGTAGATATATTGTGAGGACCAAGATGGATCTTGTTGGTAAGCATTAGAACGTGAACTTAAACTTTTAGGATTAAAATCATTATTTTAAAAATGTTAATGCATATATGATTGACCAATAATTCTCAGATTAGCTATTTGGCAGTTGATCATTAGGTAGTTCTTGGGCATCCTCTTTAATGAAAATCCTGCTGTACCACAAATTGTAGATGGATTCCCATAATAAAGAGTAATCTTTATACTTCAAGAACTCCCTGTAGCTTTCCAAGATCTTTCCCATTCTGATTTTAATGCTAATCAGACATTAAGTAATATCTGGTCAAACATTCTGAAGCTCTCTAGAGTTTATTCAGGAAAAGGTTGTATGTGCCAAAAAAATAAGTTTTGAGAAAAATGAAAAAAAAAAGTAGCTATTCACACTTTCGGTTCTAAAATTATGAAAAAATTACAGCTCTAGAAACTAAACCGTTCAAGATAGGAACTTCCAGAGGTTACCAGTTGATTGGCTCTGGCTTCTTCATCGTTATCCTGTCAAAATCTCATTTTTCGTATTTCTGGCACTTAGAGCCTTTCCCAATTTCCATGCCTCAATTATATTGCATTTAGAGTAAAAGGTTTGAAAAAAGTAATGTATTGTAATAATTTAAAATTATTTAAATAAAATAAAAAGAATTTTAATTGTTTTTAAACTAAATTAAAATATAAAGGAGATAGCTAGGGTTTAAATTAAAAAACTTTAATACTAAATAGATAATAGAATGTTATTTAAATTTTATAATATTAAAGACTCTTAATCCCAGGGCGTGTTGCTAGGCAATCAGAAACAGACACAATAATTACACTTAATTAAATTAATATCTATTTTACACATGTGTATATTTTTAGGTATAACAAAACTAACCAAGTTCACAATCTTCTTTTGATGATTCTTGGTATCTTCTTTTCTATAATGCTATGTCCTAACATCAAAAATGGCTTCCCTTCTTTCCATAAAGCTATGTCTCTCACACCACAATGGCTTCCAAACTTTCCCGCTTCCAGCTGACAGACGTCCTCTCACCAGGCAATCCAAACTAAGAGTATCTTTCTTCTTGGTTGTCTTCCTTTTTCAAACTGTCCACTTGCTGGACAGAAATTGATGAGGACCTCCTCAACCTGGAAACATCATTTCTCCTGCGCGCCCAAACAACGAATGAACTCAAAACCAAAACCTGCCTCGATATTCCATGTAAACATCGATTGTCGCACAACAGTTAGGGATTTTTGAATATGATTTACTTTCTGAATATTATTCTTTAGCACTATTTCTTGACTTCTATTTTTTCTTAAATTTACTGTAGTTTTAATTATGATGGGAAGAGTTAAAATAGTTTTTATGATATTTGAATCTGCTCAACATGGCCTTGATTCAACAGACTTGTTGACTGAAGAATACGTACCGCCATCTTGGTTTTGTTTTGAATCACAAATTTATTATGGACAATGAAAATTGGTTAGCTTGCTTTTTGGATAAACAAAACAAATGAACAATATTAAAATGATACATAAAATAAAACATATTAAAAACCCTTTATACATCAAAATATACTATTTACTCAAAAAGAGCATATTACAGTATATATATGATGATATATTTATGAGTAACTGGAGACGATCTAATACTATTTATAAATATTATTGTTACAATGCTATAAGAATCAGTATTGATAATCTGAGGAAAATAGTCCAGCAAATGGTCCTTTTTTGTCAACCCCGGGGAGCTTTCAGAGTTGCTGCCTCATACAACCTAAGGTGGGATTGTTAATATTCATTTTTCAAGAACACTACCCCCAGTAGGAATCACACCCAAAACATTTAAAACCAGGCGCTCTGGGACCTACCCCCCAACCCACACGGCCTTTATAAGAATTGTTTATAAAACTTATATTATAAAGACATAACTAAAATTACTTTTAGTTTGTTTAGGTGGAACTGCAGGGTTATTCTTGGGTGTAAGTCTTCTGAGTTTAATTGAATGGTTTTACTTCATGATTTTCCCTCTACAGCATCCTTTAAAATCTGCTATTAGATGTAACACAACTAGAAATAATGTTAGGAAAATAAACAAACGGTTAAATTTAAATAATCATAGTCATAAATCTAAGATGTTTATGCCTTACTTGCCATAAAAATTTTATTATTATATGAATACTTTAACAATCTTAGTATATATTTGTATTAGTTTTGTATAACGCTGCTTTGCTTAAATAGTGCTACTTAAAACTAAAAAAAAATTTTTTTTATTTATTTTGTGTTTAAGGAATTCCATAGATTGTTAGAGATAATTTGTAACAGCTCTAATAGTTTTAGGAAAATCTATGGGAGGAACTCAGTAAAGAAAGTAACTACAGAGTACGTTACTATCTTTGGAATTCTAAATAAAATTAAAACTTTTCTTTATGTCAGGTGTGCCACTATTAAAAAAGAAGCAGTTTCTTATTCAATAAAATACATGTCAATGTTTAATTTATAGTGACTAAAAACAATAAATGGTTCTTTTAAACATAAGATGTAATGCTTGTTAAAAACAAAAGTGTTGTTTAAAACATGTAGTTCTTAAACACCATATTGTTTGAAATTCTTACGAGGATTGTTCAATATTTTATGAATTAGATGCTAATATTCCTTCTATAAGTAAGTTTTACGAATAGAATTATGTTACAACATTGATATTGAAATGAAAACTTAACTTTAATTTATTTTAATGTTAATTGTGTGGTAAGTTGAACTTAATTATACATATGTTGTACATATTCTGTTTTTTTTATTATTTATCTATAAAAAGAAACAATTATTTTTATGATAGTACAGATTAAATTATACATTTAAGCATTCTAAACTAGAAAAAAAAAAAAAAAAGAATATGTTATTTCAAGATCATTTATCAATCAAACTGTGAATTGTCTTTAAAAAGAAAATATTTAAAACTTTATAAATTTACCATTCAATTATTTTGATGAAAATGTAAATAAATTTTCCTTCAAGATCATTTAAAATTTGTTTATGATTATGTAATATTGTTGTATATGGTATTTGTTGATAATATTTAATATACTGATTTATGTTTAATCAAAGAAATGAGTTAAGATATGTTAAAAAATTAAATAAACAGTAAAAAATATTTATTTACTATATGATTTGTATTTAAACATCAACATAACACTAAAGTGAACATTTTTTTTATTAAGTTTTATTTTTTATCATATTATCATCTAATTAAAAAGTTGTTTGTCAGAGATAGTTGGTTTATTTTAGTATCTTTGTAAATTCATTTTTTGCTTTGACATAAAAAATTTAATAAATTTAAAGAATTTATTAATATTATAAAATTCTGTCAATTCCTAGACTAAAAAATTATAAAATGTTTTTCTAACTAAATACCTAAATATTCTTACAATACAATAAACATTTTTACTTATAAATCCATTTGTATTAATTATTCATAATTGTTGAATAAAAAAAATATAATGATTATGAAAAAATGGATGGTATAGATTTAATAAACCTGAAAGAAAAGAAAATGGTTGCATGATGTATTAATGCACTGCTAAAAGGATTTTCATATTGTTCTAATGGACACAGAGATATAATCATCCAATGGTCATAATCATTGCTCTGATCTAGATGGCTATGCGTTATATGAAATATTGATTTATAAATTTTTTGTATTTTCACCTGTACTTTCCATGAGATAAATGAAAAATGCCTTGCTGTTCAAACGCTTCAGTACTTATTCCGATTAAAACTAAAGAATATTTTGATCATGGTTCTATCCATGGCCTAAGATATATTACTGAACCAAACAGAAATATTACTGAAAGGTAACTTATCAATAGTTTAGCTACTATATCAAGCATTTAGGTTTTTAATTTTTCAAAATCCTAAAATTCTTAATTACTTACTTTTTTTTATTGTAAAGTTTAATGATTCTTAATAATAAAAATCATTTTTAATATCTAAGAGTCAGTTATTTTGATTTCATATTGTTGTAATGTTTATATATAATGTAAATATGTGGGCTATTCTCTGAATGTGGTGCTATTAAAATATAATTTTTTTTTTTAAATTAAAGTTAATTGATTTGATTTTTTTTTTTATTTGTGGGGGGTTGTTGCCTTCAAAGAATGCTCTAAGATAATATTCTGAAGCTGGTACACAATATTATAGTTTTCATGATATGGAATTTTAAAAAAAGTCTTGCTATAGGTAGTAACATACACCTATGAGGCGTGATAAAATAAAATAGAGCACCTGATTACTATATTAATTCTATGGTCAGTGGTGCGGTCAGCAAAAATATACAAATAAACAAAACTTATTTCTTAGTGTCGACGTTTCGAACCTGAATTTCAGAGCTTCATCAGGGCTGAAAAACAAAATGAGATAACAACCTTAATTCAGATAACATAAAAATAATAATAATAAAGTACGCGTAGGCCCGCTATCTAGCGGATGATTTTATCCTCTCTCACTTTTAATGGAATCTCCACTTGAGTCATAAGCCTCTCTGTTTTTTTTAAAATTTTTGTCTTTCTTCCCACTCACACCTCTCATCTCTTCTCCTTTGTCCTCCCTTATTTTATTTTCTGGACACTGTATTTCTTTTTTTCTTTTTTTTTTTTTTGCCTTATTAACTTTTAATTCATCTATATTACTGTGTAGTTTTTATCTATTGTAACATACATAACGTTTTCTTTCTTGCCTATTGCATAATATTTATTGTTTTCTTTTATTTCATTATGTTGTTTTAAATTATTTTTCATCATTTTAGACATTACTTACGTTTTTTATTATGTTTCCAATTACTCAGTATTTAAATTTTCTTTCTCACCTTTCATTATTCATTATTCATTATTCTACTATTCAATTTTTTTTTTATCATTTATTTAGTATAATTCTTACCTCTATAATATTATATTTTATCTTCTATTAGTATCAATCAACTACTATATACTTAATTTATTGTTATGTATCTTTCCATGTTTGTTTATCATTTGTTATTATTATTTTCTGCATATTTTTGTGGTCTGAATTAAGGTTGTTATCTTATTTTGTTTTTCAGCCCTGATGAAGGCCTGCAATTCAGGTCCAAACGCCAGCATCATTAAATAAGTTTTGTTTATTTGTTAATCTTTGCTGACCACACCCCTCCCCCCAACTAACTTCTCATATTAATCTATAGTCAACTATTAACACCTCATTATATTAATTCTAATAGAAAATATTTATTTTGTAGTTATTAATCTTAACTTTTGATCATAAACAATTTTCCACCTAAAACATAGTTAGAAACCCTAACAAAAAACTTATTCTGCTTAAAAATACTTGAATCATCCTCACTTTTTCACTATTATCGCATCTATTATTATAATAAAATCCAACAAAGAACATAATAATAGTGAAAACATCCAATGTGGTATGCAAATTATTTTGATTATTTTTGTACATAAATGAACTGACTCACAGAATATAAGTGACCTGACCCAAGGAAACTATAAAACTAAATACATCCATGTTGATAAAACTCCAGTAAGAAACTAGGTCTCGAAAAAAAAATATGGATAAATGGTTAGCAGTAGAAACAAGAGAAATTTCAGTGATACAGATATAACAGGAAGTACATTTGAACAGGAAGATAGGTTAAAGTATTTAGGTTCTAAGGTAACTAGAAAAAACAAAATTGATGAGGAAATAAAATCGAGGTTGAAGGCGGGAAATGCTTGTTATTTTTCAATTTCAAAACTGCTTAGCTCGTGCCTTCTGTCGAAAAACTTAAAAATTAGAATTTACAAAACTTCTATCCTTCCCACTGTTCTTTATAGATGTGAAACGTGGCCTCTTACACTGAGGGAAGAACAGCGCCTTTTTGAAAATAAAGTATTACATAAAATATTTGGACCGAAAAACGAAAAATTAATGAGAGAATTTAGATGGCTGCACAATGCTGAATCAAGGGAACTGCACCCATTAAATATAATTCAAGTTATAACATTGCGGCGTATAAGATGGGTGTGTAAGGTTTGTGGGACTTAACGGATCCCCCTAAGAAATAGATCCCTACAATGTTAACCAACTCTAAACCAAAGGGTAGATGTCTGAGGTAGACCGAAACGTTGATGGGAGGATTGCGTTAAAACTGGTTTAGTAGGTTTGGATCTAGAGGGGTGTCACTGGAAAGATGTAGAGAACGATTTGTGGCATCGGCCGGCCTTCGGGTTGGCTAAGGTTCTTTATTATTATTATTAAGTGAACTGACTCAATTGAGAAAAACTCATGACTTAAGAAAAAAATAGTATAATAAAGAAAAGTACCAAACTGACAAGTAGATACTCATTACATCAACTATTTCACTTCATTTTAGTTGGGAGATGAAAATACTATTCTTCTCTTTTTTATAAAAAAGTTAGGCCATTAATGAAGATTAATGAACTTATTATGAAACAGAGAATATTGAAAGAAAATGAAATAATTGTCACTACCTAACTCATTGAGAATTTCTATTGAGGAAAGGGAGACAAATCCACCATTTTTCATCTTTACACTCTGATTCATCAAAAATCAACCATTTTTCATCTTTAAACTAAAGATAAGCTTCACAAAAAACAAAGATAAGCATGTATGTAAAGATGTTCTGAAATATTACGAAACTATATTGTATACAAAATTTAAATCTTATTGGTACTGATTATGTTGAGGAGTCAGGAGTGATCAATAAAAATACTCACACATCTTTTATTCTCTTTCATATCCTGGAACTGAGTAAATAGGTTAAAAAAAAAGGGAACAAAGAAGACCACGAGTTTTCAGCTTCCTTCTTTTGTGTCCTGATCACCTTTCACCCAGAAATTTCCCTTTGTTTGGGTATATTGGAGGTCATTTTTTAAATGTATGGCTGAAAACTGTGGGACAGCAATAAAAATTGTTAAAATGATAGATGTGTTCCATCTAAAATTAAAATCATGTTTTACACCAATACTTGAGAAAATGCTGAAAAGATTGTAGCCATTATTTTAGCTTTATTACAAAAGAAACAAGTACCATTTATTTGAACTCTCTTTGTAAGTCTTACAAAAAATTATTTATATATATTTTTAAGAGTGTTCTGGGCATGTGTGGTTATAACTGCAATGTATGGAACTTATTCATTACTAAGAGGTTCCTGGTATAATTTTCAAAATAATGCAGTAAGCTTTGTCGTCGAAACATCATATTTGGAATGGAATACAACATTTCCTGCAGTATCTATCTGCGAAAATGAATCTCCAGATAAAATATTCGATTCTGGAACAAGGTAAATATGGATTTTTATGATACAGATAAAATTATTTTAACACCTTCATCATGACATCTTTCGAAACAGACTTTTTGGAGCACAGCGGGATATGAATATGGACTTCTTTTTAAGAGATATAGCTTTCTTCGATGGAACATGTTACTCCTGTAAAACACACTGTGGAAATACCATGAACTGTTCAGAAGAATTGAAGTATTTAGTTGAACAGGTTATATTTTATAAATATATTAAAACATTTTAATCATCACTAAGCTGTGATACTCGTAAATTGAAAACAATTTGAATACTCTAAAAAGTAATAAAAATCAACACATCATTCTAGAAACATCTCATGTATTAACATATATAGAGTATTATCATATGAAAATAAGTAATATGAACTGTATGATTAAGGGCATAAAATAATTTAAGCATTCTAAATAAAAACAAAGTCTTTAACTCTTGATAATACACTAAAAAAAAAAAAATACAATATTGGTTAGTAGAGGTTAGTAAAATTTTGACCATTTACTATGAAATTTATATAGGTAAAGAATATAATTTTAATTTGAAAGATGAAGTGGTGGGTAGAATGGATATAAGTGATTATTGAAGGCATCTATGAAATGTGTAAGTAAAAAAGTTACTTTGTTTCTTCCCTCCTCTTCTCACTCCCTCTGCTTGGTGCCGGTGTGAATTTACTCTCTCATGATAAAATTCTTTTTAATACAATGAAAATCATCCACTTCCTAGCTCACCACTTCTGCTGTTTCACTCTCTCAACTTTGTTCTCTTGAGTTCCAGATTAGCCAGGTTCTGGTTAGCTGGCTTACCCATAGACAGCGGTAGCTCTATGTTTTTGATGTGATGATTAATAAATAATACTTTTGAATTGTTTCTTCCCTAAACAAATAGTATTAAAGCGAGAATTAATCTATATATATTGTAATAATTTTAAAAAATATTAAAAACGTTTCAACCCCTTCAATTTTTTCATCTTCTTTATTTTCTAACTCCATTAATCTTACCCTGTTACCTTCACGCAACTTTGTGTCTATTGCCTCAAATCGATCCCCCACTTTGTCCATTCGATCCATAATATCACCCTTCACTTTGGCTATAAACATCATTAATTTTTGAAACATGGCTTTATTATCAAAATTATCATTATTATCAACCTTTGAATTTGCTCCCACTAACTTATTTCCATGGACACTATTTTTTACCGGTAAGTCATTTCTACCTCTAATGTTTTGGACAACATTATCTTCATCATTTTCATTTAATACTACCACCCTATCATTTAATTTTCCAAGAATCAC
>NW_027108467.1:1279986-1297499 GCF_000696795.3 Halyomorpha halys
ACCGCCATCTTGGTTTTTTGTTTTTGTATCACGAAGTTATTATAAACAATGAAACTTGGTTAGTTTGCTTTTTGGATAAACAAAACAAATGAATATTAAAATGATACATAAAATAAAACATATTAAAACCATTTATACATCAAAATATACTATTTACTAAAAAAGAGCATATTACAATATTTTTAAAGGATACACAATTTTTTCTGAATTATAAGGTATCACAGCTTAAACATTGTTATTATTATTAAATAATGAAATCAACATACATTTTTTATTAAATACAGAATCAAATTTTAGACCTTCATTAATACAATTAATTTGTTAGGTGAGGGCTCCTTGTGAAGATTTTCTTGGTAACTGTACCTGGAATGGTGTGCCATTCGATTGCTGTTCTCAGTTTCTTCCTTTGCAAACTGAAATTGGACTTTGTTATACCATAAATTCTCTTCACACAAAATCGTAATTACAAACCGTTATTATAATTTATTGAAATACTTTAGTTTGTGTAATTAATACTAAAATTACTAGGCCTTAACAACATTAACCATTAATAAAGTTTCATAAAACATAAAGTAATATTATTTTTAGAAAATTGAAAAAACTTGAACTTAAGTCCAACAAGAAAACAGGACCAGGAAAAATACGTTTCCAAGTTTATGAAGCTGCAAAGGTAATTCAAAACCTAATTGCTATGCTAAGTGATTTTTTACTGTTGAATATTAATAAATTTAATTTTTAGCTTTTTATTCATTCTCCCGATGATGTTCCTTATATTAATCACCCGCATGAAGAAAAAGCTGTCCTGAATTGGGGAACAGTTTATAGTATGTCTTTCCAGGTACTATTGAGATTAATATTGTTTTAATAATATTAATTATTATTTGTAAGTAGTTTTAGTAGTATAATGTGTATTCACATTATATAATAGTAATATTAATATTACTTTTATATTAATATTAATAAAAATAAATAAATCTGTACCACTACAACCCATGAAGGATCAAGGAGTCAGTACATTATAAGCAAGTACTGATCTTAATTAATGTTAATCTTAATATTATTTAATTAAAAGAAAAGACTGGTCATTCTAAATAGTGCTGAACATTGTATAACATCATAGAAATTATATATTATTATTAATGGAATATAAGACAGAAGTCCTCCAGAAATAACATTAATATAAGAAAAGTATCCTCCAAAAATATTCAACAGATTTTATGTAAAACAATTTCTGGGAAATTAAACCACCCTTAAAAATAATGATAAGAAGATAGCTTGACCGTGGATAATATATACGAGGATAAGAGGGTTGGAGGTGCGGTTAGAGAATAACAAAAATAAGTTTAAAAAACTTATTTATTAGTGCCAATGTTTCAGCCAGAATTTCTAGCCTTCATCAGGGCTAAGAAAAAACAAGATAACAACGAATAAATAAAAGGATATATAGAATGATTAAAGTCAATATATATGCAAAATGGATATTAATAAAAATAAAGTAATGAAAGAAGTGGGAAATAAAACGTATATATAGGTAATTAAATATGTAACATGATAGAATTAAGGAAATAAAAATGTAAAGGATCAAAGAACTATAAATATTTTAATTTAATAATAATAAAATTAAAGTATTGAAAAAACAAAGAGAAAAAATATATACATAATTAATGAATCATGTAAGTAAAATACTAGAATAAAGTAACAAAAAATAAAGCTAAATAAGACAAAACAAGTAATTAGTAGATATGACAATGTTAATTTATGGTGAACATAACTAATCATGTTGGTAAGAAGAGATAGGAAAAAAATAGACAAGGAGAAGGGAGTAAAAGGAAAGATGGGGAAAACAGAATAAAACATAAAAACGCAAATTGTTTGGAATGAGGAGAATCCAAATAAATCCAAGTGTGGTGTCATTCTGAGTTAAAAAATGTGTTGGAACGAAGACGAAGCTTCCAGAATCAATTCTGGTCGTCATCTTGTTTTTTCCTCTCAGCCCTGAGGAAGGCAAGAAATTCTTGCCAAAACGTTGGCACTGATAAATATGTTTTTTAACTTATTTGTGTTATTCTCTGCCTGCATCCCCAACCATCTTCTCCTTGTACCCTTAAAATTTTCCCATCCTTTTTTTATCAATTTGATGATGTTTCAGACCCCCATCCATTTTCAAATCACTGTCAAAAAATATACATAAAATTATGAAAAATTTTTTTATTATTCTATTTAAATAATTTTTATAAATATAACCCTTAGAAGTAACTGATTATTGTGATTCGACAGACTTTCAGTATGATGATTTAACACTCCCCAAGCTAAGCCAATATTGTATGTCACTAAATAACCTTTTACCAAATTATTTTCTCTAATACAAAAGAACCAAGATCTGATTATGTTAGAGGAGTTAGATGATGGAGGAGTATACTTGATAGTCTCCTGTTATATTTTATTTAAATAATTGCTTTGGGATATATAGATGTAATGGCTATAATGAGGAGTTGAATTATACCTTTGTAACCACTGAAATTAAACCTTAACTAATTCATTTAATAACATCCTAACCTATTCATTCAAGAAAATATTAATGGAAATAAAAATATTAATGCAATATAATATGCAGTAATAATGAAAATAGTAATGCTTCACAAAAACAACTGTAAAATATAAATTCAATAGAACACAACACAGAATAAACTAAACCCTGAACTTTTATTTCAACAACCACCAAATTCAATAAGCACAATAGGAATAGGAAAATAATCAAGATCATATAAATAACCAAAAATTGAACAGAAAATTTTAAAAGACTTCAGAGGTTTGAACACCCATGAGTAAACCAAACATTTTTTTAATAATTTTTCTGAAATGGATCTAGACTATCATAAAGTCATTTTTCATCATTAACTTTAGCCATTACAACTAAAACTAATTTTTTTCTTATATTTTATTACAACTGAATACAAAATTAATTAATCAATAATGAAATGCTCATCAGGTAAATGAAATTGATAATGACGCAGCTTTAAGCGAAGTCTCAGTTGAACAGAGAAATTGTAGATTTCCACTAGAAAATTTCCTCAACCTATATGACTACTATAGTTATTCAACTTGCGTCGTGAACTGTAGAGCTAAAGCGCAGATTGATTTCTGTAATTGTACTCATCATTTCATACCCTTCCAAGGTAAGTCAAAAACTGAATTCATCCTTTAGATATAATCAAATTAAACCTAATCTCATGTTGAATATAACATCTAATAATTTTTTTTTAGAAGGAGTTAAAATGTGTAATATTGATGGGTTGACTTGTCTCACAGATAATTCAGGTAATAAAATAAAAGTGTTTGTTAATATCATTTGTTCATCATAAATTAGCACTATGAATCTAATTTGGCTAAATAAAATTAAGTAATCCAGTGAGATGATATTCGATAAAGTGAACAAGTTCTCTTTATAAAACATAATGAACATTGGAATAGTTTTCTATCAAAAGTCGATATACCCACTTTTAGACATTTTTAATTAAAAATTATTATGAGACCATATGAGACAGATAAATTAAATTTTTATTGAAAATTTTGATTTGTAACACTTACAGGATTGGTAGGAATTTAAATTTTAAAATAAAATGAATAATTTTTGGGTGTAGAATTTTTATTTGTCAGAAATATCTTTACTTTTCAGAAGTACATTTACATAATTTTGATAGAAAACTTCTTATTTACATTAAAATGAAATGAAAAGTATAATGCATCTAAGATGAGTTTGCCTGTAAGGGAGGAAACTCGCACACACCCCACACAAGCTCCTTCTTACCTCCACACCATTACAAACCCTTCCTACTTTGAACTAACCAAAACGCAGCCTGGAACATGGTAATGCCCAACCAGTTCAGGTCTCTCCTCTATTCTCAGACTCTTAAGTTTAGATTCCTTTTCCTTTCATTGTACAATTATGCTGTTCTGAAGGGACTCTGTCTCAGAATAAAATTGATTTTCTGCCTATCTATATATAAATATAAAATGTGGTGACATTGTGCCATATATTGATTTTTCCCCTCCCATTTCTTGATATACATCCAGATGAATATGGTGTAGAAATATAAGTACACAATTCAGCTTTCCATTTTGAAGGGGAAAAAAAATTTAATTGGATCGGGATGGTGGCAGCAATATTTTCTTTATCTGTACAGCGCATTGTTCCACCAAGTGGAGTGAGTTTGTGCCTTCCCTCGCAGAATTCAGTTATGGCACATTCGCACATCTTTTAATTTGAATGAGAACACTATTAATTAATTTTGACTCCTTTTTTTTCTTTTAATATAAAATTATTACTTCTGAAACCTTAACAAAATTCAATGTGTACATTGACCCAAACCTAGTGTTTAAAATTCACCCGAAAAAAACCTCTATACTTCCATTTTTCTGGGCACAGATATTTTTTTATTTTTATTGACTTAACTTAAAATATATTTCTGAGAACAGTTACTTTGTAACTTAGTTCTTTTATACAGAATGTGTTCCATTTTTGTATAATAATTTGTAATTATTGCTGTTAATTATGTTATAAAGTATGATATTATATTTCTAGCTTATATATTTCCACTAACAGTTTTTTATATTGAGTTTATTTATTATTTATAATGAAACTTGCTGAGTTTTGATCTATTTCCTATATGAATGACTTCATACTATTCCCAGAAACATTGAGAGCATTGCGTACAGAAGATAATGATAAAAAAGGACTTGTCTGCAATTGTATGTCAAGCTGTGTTGAACCTGAGTACACTATTATTAGAAAAGCACAAATCACGTAAGTTTCATTTGATTTATATTTGACTATTAAGGCTAAAGGGTTGGAAACATTGATATGTTTCCAAGAAAAGGATTACAGCACTTCCTACCTCTTTGGTTTTGCCATTTTTTAAGAGAGAAAATAGTGCAATTTGTAATAAAAAATACGCATTTTTTTTTGGAGTGTTGTGGAGAATTGCAGAAAATACATTTGCAAATTGTTGAACTTTTTTTTATTAATATTTGAAATATAAAATCTTTAATCCAACATACTTTTGTTTTATAATCCATCTAATTGTTAAATCGGAAACAGAAATTTTCTTATGAAAATTATAGGGATCTACATAGATCACTGTAGACTTAATAAACATATGTTTAACCTCAAGCTTTCAGAATCAACCTTTGCAGATTCTGCAATGCAGAGAATGAGATGGCTTACCACATAATATGCTGGTGTGACCAATTTCCAGGGTTGAGATTCACGCTGTGGATCCCAAACGGTGTGAATTGATCAATCCCTCACATCTCAAGCTTTAATAAACTTATTATATTGTTGTATTAGAACGTTAAAACATTGTAATGTGGATAACACACAATAGGCCTTACAGGCTGCAGTGCTTATAGCCAGTTTAAAAAAAAAAACTCCCCATTTGATGACTTGGGGCAAGAGGTAGGAGTAAGTTACTTAGTAAGAAATGATTATTCCTCATTAAAAAAATGTATGGGATTTGAAAATCAACAGCTTTTATTTTTGTTTCACCATCTTACACTAAAGTTCATAAGTATCTACCACTTAGTCTGAAAGTGTATAACACAATATTAGGTTTGAGGTCTCAAAAGTAGGTGCTTGAACAATTTGGGTGCTATCAATTTCTGCAAACTTTAAAAGAATTATAATAAAAATTTAAAAAATTTTGTTTTTTTTGAGTTTACACTTTTGAGACCTTAAATATAATAATAATAATAAAGGCTTAGCGAACCCGAAAGTTTGATGCGGATACCATCGGTTGTTCTCTATATACTTCTGTCTCATGACACCCCTCCAAACCCAAATCTACTAAATTAGTCTTAACACAATCCTCCCATCTACATTTTGGTCTACCCCTCAGAAGTTTACCTATTGGTTCAATGTTTATTAAAATTTTAGGGATGTTTATTACTAAGCCCTACAACCTTATTCGCCACAATGCTATAACCTGAATTATACATAGAACGTCCTACTCACAGATTTTTTGATCACAAAATACTGCAAACATAATGTAATAAAGAACTAGTTGAGGTTCTTAGACAAACATTTTACCATATCAACTACAATAAAATAATTATAATATTTCTTTTCTTACAAACACACCAGTGAGCTGCACCCTTTAATTTTTTTTTTCTATTGGCACAACAGACCGTGGAGGTCCAAGGCCTCCCATGATGTGCTTAAGAAATACATCGTGCATTTCCTGATGTTTCCATAGGGTGGGTCCGTCACTCCCATGCCTATTTTTGTGAGTGCCACCCATTGGCTAACGGGCCTCACAAATGCCTGGCAGGAAATTCTGAGTGAGTATTGCATAATTTTTTGCTTGAAAAATCCCAGGTAGGGCCGGGTTCGAACTCGCAATCAATGGGTTAGCAGACAGGCGCGTCACCACGCTGCTACCGTCCTCCCCCCTATATCATACCCTTTAATCTTACATTTAATATAATCTTTTTAAATTGAATAAATTTAAAGGAATGAAGATTCTCTAGACAACGGTACAAAAGTATCTGTAATTATGGATACTCTTCCATCGCAGAGGTTTAAAAGGAATGTAGTGAGGACGCGTCTCGATCTAGTTGGTAAATCAATATACTCGAAAGTACTTAAATATTGTTATTTAAGTGTGTTATTAATAGAATTGTTATTTGTTTTCAGTCAGTATGGGTGGAACAGCAGGTCTTTTTCTTGGAGCAAGTTTATTAAGTGTTGTTGAACTTCTTGTCTACATCTTTTTCAGAGGAAATACAAGAAAAGAAATCCAACCTAAGACAATTTCCTTGGAAAACAAAAAACCTCCTGTTGCTCAAAATGTTTTCACTATTGGGACATCTAAAAAAATTAATAGTAGCAACAACCCAAACTTACACATTAAAGAATATCTTAAATATAGATAAAGATGAATTATAGCTTTTATATAAGTGAAAACAAGTTTTGCGGATTTATTAAGATAGTGTTTCATCTCTCTCACACCAAAATAAAATATATCTTTCCTAACGAATCTAAATATTTAATTTTAAACAATTAATTAACTTCTTTCTTTTAATTTATTTTTTGTTTACTTTCAAGGTCTCAAACCTAAATAGTTAACTTATCAATCTGGGTGTAAAGTCAGATAACAAATTTGTTGGCTGCATCTTTGATAATATATGCCATATTAAGGTTTATTTATTTGCTTTATTATTTTATTTTTACTAAGCTTATTAGATAACAAACATCTTTCGAATGACCATCAGGAATGTTTCAGAATGTAAATAGTTTTTCTTCTTAATTATTAAACAAAATAATAAAAAAAGTGAACAGATTTGGAAGGGAAACTGCATTAAATACTTTGAAAAGCCTGGTGCTAAATTTAATATGTCATATCTTTGCTAATTTTTATCTGATTTAAATGATTTGTTTTTTGAGCATTTAAATACCTTTCAAATAATCAAATATAAATAAAATATCATCAAATGTATATTTCCCAATACTTCTCCGGTGGTTATTATATATGAAAAGTTAAAATGATTATAGGAAATAAAACTTAAAAGTCAATTGTTTAAATAGATAAATTTTAACCAATTTTAGTCTGAAAACAATATTTATTTCTTTAAAAGTCCGACGTTTCAGCCAATCTTAATACAGTTTTAGATGTGGTTCTAAAACTGTATTAAGATTGTCCTTGAGGATGGCTGAATTGGCTGAAACGTCGGACTTATAAATAAATAAATATTGTTTTGAGACTAAAATTTATTTATTTAAACAATGATAACCAATCTCAAGAAAGTATAAAGATTATATATAAATTAAAAGGCAATGTTTATTAAAATTATTTGAGCCTTTATATAGAACCTTTCCATTTTCTTGAGGCTGTTATTATTATTTAAATACAATAATATTTATCTTATCAATTATATTTACTATCCTTCCTGTTTCATTTATATTCATGTGTTACCTTCTTAAATGTACTTATATTAATTACTTTATTATTAATTTTCTATTATAATTTACATTTCTCTGAACTCATTTGGTATATTCTCTTTCTTAATCGCTTACACATATTGTATCCCATTATTTAATGCTTTATTTCTCCTTTTTTATTCTATCTGAGTTTTTTTTTATAATTTAGTAAATATCTCTTCTCCCCCTCTATTATGTATATTACCATTTATTGTTTACCTAATTTCAATTTTTTTTTTTTACAATGTTTACTTTAAAATTATTTTTGTTATTATGGCGTGCTAAACTGCCATCCCCACTCCTCCCAATACATACGGCTCACTCTGACTTTGACGCCCGTCAAAACAGGTATGAATTCTGTCTCATTTGATTTTATTCTTTTCTTTTTTCATCTCGTAATTTGTACCTTCTTTAATATTGCTTATCTTATTTTATCTCTTATCTATCTGTTACTATTACCCTTTTCATTTACTGTTTACTACCTCTAATTTTTCTTATTAAATTTTACTTTTCATTGTATACCCCTGTTATTTTCCACTTATGTTTTTTCTTTTTTGTAACTATGTCAAGTGTTTGTATCTTTTTTACCCCTGACGAAGCCCTGGAACGTGGGGTGAAAAGGGTCTCAATAAAAATAGATACCCATTTACTATTTGAGTTTTTTTGACCGCTCCTGGGCCATATTTCATTCATCTGTACACATGGTCAATCAATAATCTTCCAATAATATTTATCTAATTAAGTCCCAAAACACTCTTTATTGTTTCTTTAAAAGTTCAAAATTTCGGTCATTCTCAAGGACAATGACTAATAAATAACAGCTTTTATTATATATTTTTAACGAACACCATTATTACTAATAAATTAGAATACCTTAAATATAAATGTATACATCACATCTAATTTTAAAATCTTTTGTGGGTCATTCTGCCTAAGTCATTAATTTCAGTCAAAATCATCCTATAAAAACAATAAAAAAAAATATGGAATCATAATAAACTTAGGCAACAATGAAGCGGAAGCGTGGAGGAGGTGGCCAGCCGTTTAACGGCTATATTTCTATTTTAATACGTCGCGTATGAAAAATAATAAGAGAAAGATACAGAAATATGATAATAATAATTTAATTTATTATAAATTTATTTATAAATTATAATATAATTTTTTTTTTCCTGTATTGTTTTTGTTTTATGTACATCTCCTGTACTTTTTTAACTGTATATTTTACGTATTTTTAAAAAAAATTTTACTTTTCCCATTGTTACTTATTTTTTATTCTTATCATTGTTTATTCAAGTTTATTTTATACTGATACTATTTTATGTCTTCCTTCCTTTTATTTATATGTAATTTTTTATCACTTTATTTTTACATAATATTTATCCTAGCTTAAATTACCTTATTGTATCTTATTGTTATAATATTCTCAGTTTTCTTTTTTTTGTATCTTTTTAGCCCTGATGAAGCCCTGCAAAGTGGGGCGAAACGTCGGATATTAAAATAGTTATAAACTATTTGTTCTTTTTTTTACCGCAACCCTGACCATCTTCTTATATTTAAATCTTTACAGTCAACTATATATAAAATTATTATCATTCTGTTTATATTTTCTCTTTTTATTTATTTATTATTTTTTTTTTTTTTGGTTATCTTACTATTTGTTCTCAGCCCTGATGAAGGCTAGACACTCTGGCTGAAACGTTGATACTATTAAATAAGTATTTTCAACTTATTTATGTTATTTACTGACCGCATTCCCAACCCTCTTCTCCTCACACTTAAGGTATGCTAATTTATTAGTAATAATGTTTGTTAAAATAATAAAATCTGTTGGCCAAAACTTATTAACTCAAATACTCTTTATTATTCAACTTTTAAAGGAATAATAAAGAGTATTTTGCGACTTAATTAGATGCATATTATTAGAACTGTTTCAGCACTACTCTATGGAAAAATAGATTTTTCAGTAATTGTGCACACGGTACCTGATTTGAAACAAGAGTATTGACTAATATAACTCAGTATAACAAAAAGCAAGAAAGCACATTAGAGTTGAATCATGATACAAATTTTAAAATGCACTTTTTGGATAAAGCAGACTCTGAAACACATAAATCCATTGAAAATTTTATTTGATAACAATACTTTCTTTATCTAACTCTTTAAAGGGCTATGAACTGATTTTTCAGCTCGGCCAAGATTCCTGTAGCCTATGAATCAGTTTGACCAGTTCTGCACTGGAGGACTATGAACTGAGATATCAGTTCAACCAGGTTAGGGCTAGAAAAATCCAGTTCATGCTATAAAATATTTAGTTAATTTTAGAAATATTTTGTTAATCTCTATTAAAAAAAAAATTGACCCAAATTGGTATGAAGCGCTAAGATTTTATTAATTGAGATAAATTTTATAATTTTAAATACTTATCCACTTATTCTTATTAAGTAAATCCTGTTCCAATCCTTAATAACTTTTTAAAAAATTTATTTATTGACATTTACAACTGTAATTACATAAAAATACATCTATAAATCTGATGCTAGATTATAATGGTATGATATAGACTTGTAGAGAAACTACCCATTGGTAGCACTCTAATAACATTGCTACATTAGAAGACCTGAAGGTCTTTTCAGGTGCCATGGAGAATTGTCAGGTATGGAAGAGGAAGCAAGGTTGATTCAATCAGAAACTAATGGGTTTGGGCGGTTAGGGAGTTTATAATTGAAGGATTGATATCTGGTTTTGGCTAGATCAGTTACATATGGAACATTAAGGTCTTTATGGATGATTTCATTAGTGACAAAGTAAGGATTATTGAGGATTTTATGAAGGATATAGGATTGGATACAAGAGGAATTCAAGGGTTTAGTGGAGCCCCAAAGCTCAACTACGCATGTTCAGACAGGCCTTATTATTGTCATGTAGATTAATCTTTTGTAAAGGATTGGAAGTTTAGACAATTTGTCTAGTAAGTGTAGTAATAGTCAGAATCAAGGTGCAATTTCCTGTCTTGTGTGAGAATTCCAAGTTAGTTGTTAGTCCAAATGTAGTCCAAGGTAGTGAATGTGTGTGATAAGAGCAACATTTTTAAAGGATAAATTAATAGGATGGCTAAAGGTGATTTGTTGAGATTTATTTTAATTCTCCAATTTTGACACCATTCTTCGAGGGCTGTGATATGGGATTGGAGAGTTTGGGATGTAATTAAAGGGTTATTACTAACTGGGAGCACACATGTCATCGGCATATGTGGTTAGGATTGGCTGGGATGTCAGCAGTATAGACTGTGTAGAGGATGGGACCGAGGATACTACCTTCAGGAACACCGGTGGACTGAGTGAGAGAAGAAGGATGAATAAGAATCACTGTGGTTTACTTTGAATAATCTATCAGTGAGAAAGGAACGGATGATGAGAAAATATGTAGGAGGTGGGAATTCACAGAGTTTGTAAAGCAGTCCCGGGTGCCAGACTCGATCCAAAGCCTACATTGAAAAACTCCTCCACAGTACATTCCACACTCTAAAGAGAACGAGATAACATTCACCACATGACATTGTAGTGGAGTGAGATGTTCAGAATCTAAACTGGTGATCCTTTAATAACTTTAAAAAAAAAACACTGAAGAGTTCTGAAAATCACTGAGTTTGTGAAGGATTGTAATAATGACACTATTTATCCCAACAAAAAGACAAACCAGGCTTCTTAACAAGACTTAAATGTAATTCTTTTTAACAAAAATACTCATTTACTTAAATCTTTTTATTAAAAAGAAGAAATTAAATTACAATATCACATAAGTCAATGATTAAATGTAAACTTATTCTTTATGTATGACTCAATTAACATGAATATATTTAAGTCATACAAGTTTTCATAAAAAAAAAAAAAAAAAAGTATAAACTAAACAATTTTAAAACAGAGCAAATCTATAACCTAAATTTCCAAAATTAAAATAAATTAAATTTAATTAAAAATTATCTTACTAATAAATTTATTAGAGTCCACAAAACTAGTAACAAAATTATTAATAACAATAGCCTAAGAAACAACATCATCCGTTCATAACATTTGCACATTCAACACAACACTCATATAAAATACTGCCAATAATTTCTTCCATTGGAAATCAAAGCAGCTTCTATTTTTTTTTTTTTTTCAGTATGCAATTTATTATCGGTATTGAACATAGATGATTTCTTTTATATACAAGGAAATTTTGAAATATTTTAAATTTTGTTTAACCCCTTCAGTGCCGAGAACGCAACATCATGAGCTCTACATTGTCTAGAGTTGCAACGATTTCAAGCACTAATTTTTTGATAAACTCTGCACCACCATCACCTAAATTGGCCATTTCACTTAAAATTGAGGGAAACGTTCTCTGAGCTGATATTCTTTGAATTAAAAAAATTGGCACATAGAAAAAGAATTATAGAAGAATGCATTTTTTTTTTTTTTTGTATACCATGCTCTTAAAAATAGAGATACATAATTCCTTTAACTAGCTGTGATAAAATCACGCCAATTTGAGAAAAATATGTAACATGATTTAGGAAGATTTTTTTGAGACTGGATCCCACTTAATATTCTAAATGTAAATAATTTAAGGTGAAATTTCATTCATTTTTCTTAATGTTTTCAGTTATAATTTTTTAGCTGTATATATTTCTTACAAAGCTGAAAAATATATACATAACTTTTTGTTAGTATCAAACCTTTTTTTTATCTTAATTTACAACTGATATTATTATAAAAAGTAAATGTGATTAAGGTATAACATGAAAGTTTTATGAAAAACGTGACTCCGAGAAAAGGATGATACCTTTCACTTTTTGACAACCTTTCACAAGTATAGTGAAATTAGAATAAAATATTTTGGGCAGCAGACCTACTCTTCAGAACAATTACCCAGGTTATTAAAAGGCTCTAATTGAAGAGCTCTTCACAACTATGTAAGATGGGCTACAGTGGAAAGAGCTCAGTTGGTCAACATGTGGGGGATCAACGCCTAACCACAGTTTGTTACTATTGTTTTGTATCTTTTACTTTAAATACTATTTTGTTGTTTATATTATTAACTTGTTAAAAGCATTGTTTATAAAGCATATAACTTTTTTTTTAAGTTTTATGATTTATGTGTTTTAGCTAAAAAGCTTCGACCCATATTTTTCCATTTTTCTTTGTGTTTTTCAATTATTTAAATAAACTCATTTTCCATATTTTTTAAAATAAATAAACACATTTCATTCAATTAAATTTATTGTAATTTTACTTTAAAACTTGAATGTTAATTCTAAAAGTATTGAAAACAAGTTGCTTTAGGACAATTCTTTATTAATTGTTAACAGTTGCCTCTTTTCAATCATGCATTATGGCTAAAAAAAAATTTGAAAATAATTGTTTGATTGTTTTTTTGATCTTTAATAAGTAAATATAATTCAAAATCACATTTGAAAAAAAAATTAACTTCTTTGGTGGCCACAGTGATAAGAAATGCAAAACAGTCCTGCCACTGAATGGGTTAAATCGACATCTTTTTTTGGAAATTACACACATAATACTATCAGTCTAAAGTCGAAAAATAAGAACATAATATGTTCTAATGGTTCGGTCTTGCGATATGGAGATCCAGCATCTCCTGAGAAGAATGGTATAATATATCTGTATCGGCTTCTTCTAATTCGTTCACAAGCCTTAGTCTTCGTTTTCTGATAAACAGAACAACCAGCAACGTACTGATAACACCGATCAAGGCAGCGCATGTCGATAATATCACATATGTTTGATTATTGCTATCTTTGTTTCTCTGAACTGCAGAGAACATAAATTTATCTGAAAAATTAAAACATCATGAGTTTGTACATTCAAGAAAAATTTCTATTAAAATAAAAATAAAAATCTATCATACAACAAATACTCACCTTTTGGTTTGTATATTGATTTCCATTTTTTTGGCCTATTAGTAGTATAATGTTGGACTGTTACTGTATTTGTTATAATAGAAGTTAATGAAGCTTCTGTAGTATTAAGAAGAAGAGGAAGTCGAGAGGTAGTTTGTAAATGAGTATGAGAATCATTAAGTATCTTTTTAATATCAACTTTACTGGTAGTAATTTTATTTTGAACAGACGTCGACGCAGTAGTAACATTGTAGAATTTTGGTGAAACAGTTGTGATGTTAAAGTAAAATTTATTTTTATCTAGAGAAGGGGTGATACTTTTTAAATTTTTAAGTGTAGCATTTGTAGAAGATTGTACTAGTATAATTTTTTTAGATGTGGTCGTTGCAGGAAGATGGGTTTGAGTCACTAAGGGATAAAAAATTTTAGCAGTAGATTTAGATGTACTGCTAGAGGTTAACTTAGGAAGAGGAGTAGTCTGAAAAACCTTTGTTGAACGGAATGTTGTAGCTGTAGAAGATTGATTTAAGAAAAGTTTTTTGGGGGTAGTAACATTTTTCTTTAGAACGGGTTCTTTTGTTCTTAATGTATTCATTTTCAAAGGCATAAAAGTTGTACTTTTATTGGAAGGAATTAAAGTTTTATTAAGGGTTGAAACATTAAATAACAATTTTTTGATCGATGTCACTTGAGGTTTACGAGTGGTTATAGCTGGATGAAAAATAAACTTGGTCGACTTCTCTTTATCAGCCTTAGTAGAAGTTGTTGGTTGACTATCAGTAAATGGACATGTACAACAAACATGGCTGCATATAAGTGGCTCAGTCGTGATATTATAAAAACTTTTGACAGTAATATTATTTTTAGAGTATGAAACAGTAGCTCTTTCTTTTGTGTTAATATTTTTAAGTGCCATTGCGCCTGCTGATGGAGAAAATTTATTTACCACAGTACTATCTTCAGTCGTAAGGGTTAATTCTCGTTCTTTTAGGACATATGGAATAGTGCTGAGAGAATGAGACTCAGTATCAGAAACATCATGAATTGTACTATGACTTTTTGTATTTTCTTTGTCAATATTAGGGTTTGTAGATGAAGTATAAAAAATATCGTCACTATTATTTAAAAAGTTTGTTGTTTCAAATTCTTCAACATCTGCTTTTGAATACATTGGATCCAAATCATCGGAAGAAGTAAAACTGGTTGAGTCAGTACTATACCCTGAGGTAGCAGTGAATTCTAACTCAGTGGAGCTAACAGTAGTTTCAGAAAAATTAGTCTCATAGTCTGTAGTTCCAGAAGTGTCGGAATATACTTGTGAGCTATCTTCGACCTCAGTACTTGCCTCGAAAAATGGAGTTGTAGATTCTGAAAGACGATACCCATTTATTACATTGGGTCTACAAAGTAAAGCTTAATAATTTTATTCATCATACTCACTTACAAAGCAGAGAAACAGAATAAATATAACAATTAATCTTTTTAATACCTATTCTACAGACGTCCATAAAGTCTTCACAGCAGGAAGCATCGACCGAGCATTCAGGATTGCATAAACAAGTAGAATAGTCATTCTTATCTTCATAACACCTTCCAACACAGGATTTAACTAAAATAAAAGAATAAAACATTTTTTTTATTTATCCATCGGAATATGTACTAAGTGCTTTCTAGAAATACAAATCTTGGTTGTTTATATTATTGGGAGATTAACGGTTAGTACGGGCCATGTTCAGTCCACAGGCATAAAATTTTCTAATTTGAGGGATTATATGATGGGAGGACACTTTAATTAGGGAAATGTGCCAAGGGGTGCCATCAACTGACCTGGCGTCACCTAGAAAGAAAAGGGGCAACCAAACATGATGGGGTTAGTCCCTTACTGTTTGAAACAGCAGACTTTGCCGGGAACTCTTGTGCTCACTCAGTCAAGCACTAGGCAGGAAAGAATGACAGACTAGAGGCAACTCCGAGTGAGCACAGGGAGCAGCATGAAGACTAGCCGTCCCAAATGGGACCCGAATAGCACAAAAAAAAAAGCATGTATTTCATCTTCCACTAGGAACACAAAATAGTGACTCATTATCATCAACCCATCTCTCAGCAGTAACAGAAATTACTTCCCAATTGTCTAAATTTAATTTACCAGTATTAACAGATCACCCTTATTTATTATAAATTTATATTTTCTTAGGCCTACCTCCTCCATAATTTATTATCTTTCTTTCTTACAATACATATATTACTTCAATTTCAATCTTACTTTCATTTTCAAACTAAATTCCTTCTGAAATGGAGTATATAAGATTTGATTAAGGCATAATTCCCCTATAAATAGGACCCAGGAATGCCATGATCAACACAGGTCGCTTTAGCTAAGTTTAACATAAAACCTATAAATAATTGTTTAGATGATTTATGAATTATTAAAAACTACAAATTATTGATTAAGCTGAGATACTTCGTAAGTTTAAAAAAAACAACCTTTAAACCATTTTAAAAAAATAAACATTAAACATCAATTGTTGAGAATTCTGGTATGTTTGAGAATATACTGGAAAAATAAAGAGGTAATATATAACATTATAAAAGCCAAAAGTAGTAAAACTAAAAATAATGAGAAGCAATAAGCGGAAGTTAATGTTGAATATAAGGAAAATAATTTAAAATAAAACTCTTTAATTCTATATGGGTCATCTGAAAATTTGTAAATCATATATTTAGTCCATTTTCAACATCAAAAGCAAGCACCAGCTATTGGAAAAAATTAAGAACTATTCTCCTCATTTTGTTCTGATATGAAGGCTATATTTCATCTCCAATCTTATAATAGATTTATAAGTAGTAACTGTAAAAACTGTAATTCAAGACATTGTTCCTTCATTCCATCACAGAAAATATTTGGAGGAGAATATGGCAAGATGGCTGGGGAGAGAAGGGATTGTAGTGGGGTGCCCCTCGTTTTATTCTAGACCACTAACCAGATGATGATTCGCTTGCTTTGGTTCTGCAGAGGTAGGCTTTGTAGAGGAAATGGGGAAATGTTACCATTTCACTCCCTCACTTCAAGAAAACAGGAGAGGTTTAAAGTAATTCTTATGCTAAACTCTTATTTTTGGATGGGAAATGCTAAAGGTGTTTGTTTTATTTCATGTTTAAACGAATCACAGTAATTTTAAACCAAAGGCTTCTGTACATTTCATAAAAAAATCATCCATTGCTACCACTGAAGTCTTGGAAACCCTGAGAAGAGGAAAGAGTGACTCTTGGGAAACAAAAATGGCATAATATGACTCCTCAGTTCTCCTATATGCATCCGAAGTTTGGAGCCTTAGATATCTCGATGCTATCAAAATTTCTCAAATGAAATTTATTAAATACCTCTATGGATGGCCCAAGAACATCCTAAACTATATAATTCGACTCGAGACAGGTAGAAGTCCACTAAGTTCAAAGGTAATCAACTGCTGGTCCAAACTGTCATTGATGTCAGAAAAGAGACTCCCGAAACTATGTTTCAACAGACTAAGGATGCTAGATGCAGAAATCCCTGATGTATAATACAAATGGGTCTCACAAGTTAATATGATAGCCCACCAATATACCAGGTCATTCAAAAAGTCCTGTCGTTTT
>NW_027108467.1:1298599-1302861 GCF_000696795.3 Halyomorpha halys
TTGTATTGAACGGAATTAATTAGCAAACACTCTAGAATCAAAATAAACAACGAACAAACGAAAAACGACAGGACTTTTTGAATGCCCTGGTAGATTTGGAAATGAGTTCAATACTTCGCACAAAAACAGAATATTGAGACATAAAGGCGATATTCTTGGAAAGTTTCTGAACCACAACTTCTCAACTGACATCAATAGAGCATTTAACTCAAACATTAACACCATATACCGATCACTCTGCAGTTTTAACCTACTCAAACCTGAAACGTATCTAATATATAGGCTAAATTTTAAAAAAATAAGATGCATCAGCCAACTAAGAGTCGGAAACATCAAACTACACCACAGAAGCAAAACCCTCACTTTGAAGGCAAATGAACTCTAATAACATTCTGCTATTGCTATATTTGAGGATGCATATAGATTAATTGAACAATGTTTAAACTTTGATATCAATTAATATGTAGATGAAGTGATAAAACAGTACCTGTAGTAACATATCTACATTTTGTTAATGTGTGTTAAAAGAAGAGACATTCAGCTTGCAACGGTTGTATTAACGTAGGAATTGGGTAAAATTCAGAGGAGTTATTAGCAATTATCTAAACAATGACCAACAGAATAAAAAAAAATTCTACAAATAAACCAAGGTGAAAAATTTCTAATTTTTAATTTCTTTGAAAAATGGTATTTGAGGGTTTCAGGTGACATTAAAAATGAATATGATTTACTTTTTCCTAAGAAGAACTTTTTTGACTTACTTTACTGTAATCCTCATTATGTTTTTTAATTTTTAGTGAATAGAAAACCATTTAATAGGATCAGTAATATTTTTTTCTTCTTCAGAAAGAGACAAATCGATTGACACATAATCACCATTAAAAAAGATGTATACTTTTTGAGCTACATGCCGAAAATGCTTAATTTTGTTAATAATTTTTTTTTACAAAAAATCGGGCCATCACAATTGGATTAACTGTGCATAATCGGTGCAGCAGTGCATAAAGTATGAACAAACGTAAAATTCATTTTTATATATTAGATTATTAATTTCAATTATAAATAGATAATAATTAATTTAATTGTATTCTTTAAAATAAAATAATTTTTTTTTTAATTTAAAATAAAATAATTTACTTCTACTCATGGCTTTTTATTTTTTGTTTTACTACTCAACCCTTTTGGCTTATGTAACTTCTGTATTACCTCTTTATTTAGTTAATTTTACCTATATATTTTCATATTTCTCATCATATCATGTATATCACCTACTTTTACACTTTTCTTATTTTTTTATTATTAACATAGAGCACCTAGACATTTTTAACAATTTTATTTTCTTATAGACTCAATATTTATTTATTGTATAAATTCTTACTACTCCAATTATTTTTAGCCGTGATAAAGACCTGTAATTAAAGCGGAAACATCAGGACAAATAAAATAAAATACGCTTCACTTATTTTACTTGCCCCTTGGTTCACATTCCCACTTACCCTAACAAAAAAAGTTTACGGGGTAAGTACAGACAGACCTTAGCTGTTTCAAAATGTTATTACAATTAATATCATAAAGTAATTCAAGGTAGCATAAAATTAACATTAAAAAATTACAAAACAGCTCCAACTTTAATGAATTATGCTCAATCGCTTCAACAGCAACTCCGGGTGTTATCAAAATCAGTAAAGAAAATAACATCAAACTTGAGCAAAAGATCAATATGTGCCTGAATTTTCAAATCATGGATCAGTTATGAGGAAATTGTTTGGTTGACTACAAGAGGTCAGTACCACAAGATATTAACTATTTTTAAACATATGTTACACTCCCATCCAGAGTTAACTTAGCTCAAATTTGTTACATACATTTGTACATTAAAATACTTAGTTAAATTAGTTATATAATACTCAATTAAAAATATAATATTTATATTTTATACTTATATTATATTATGCTATAATACTTAGTTAAAAAATAAAATAATTATCAAATAATTTTAAGTCACCTGTAGAGATTGAGCAGTCAGTTCCATTAGCAATAGAGAAGTCATCTAAACCGATGTCGCCAGTATATCCACCGCCATAGGAGCCTTCGATTATGATCTACGGTAAAAAAATTAAATGGTTAAAAGAAATAGAAAATAGAACTTCTTGATAGTTATATAGTGTCATGATATTTTATATCTCTTGTCAAATAAAATCGAAAAGTGTTAACTATTCTATTGAAGAGAACAGAGATATTGGAAATTGAACAATTAAAAAAGATTATTATGAAAAAATTTGATTAATATTAATAGTGTGGAAGAAACGTGATTATTTGATGATAAAAGTTTATATTTATATTTTAAAGTTATAGTTTCAAGTAAAAATTAGATTTTTTAAATAGAATATTAATGCATTGAGTTGATGAATAACATTAATTTAATAATGTATACATGAAATGAATATTTTTAATTTTTGGGTGATAATTTAAATATTTGATCATTAAAATGATTTCTGTAAACCCTTTTGCATCATTTGGCAGAATAATCTGCAAAAAAACACTGTCCATTATCACTGAGAGCGAATTATCCACTCACAATTGTTTTTGTTTTTAGTCTATCATCAACCGGTGAAGAGTCCAGACGATAAACAAATAATAAGGAATTTTGAGTTAAATATTATTTTTCTTGCTTTTCTGGCAGTAATTTTGATAATTGAGCATAGAAATGCAAGGCATGCAAAAAAACAACGAGAAATACTGTTCAAAGACCTAGAAACAAATCAAAATCTTATTTATGATAGTATAGTAAAAGTAACAGACCATACAAAAGTATGTTACATCCATAAATATTTTAAATCTATAAACAAAAATATATAACAGATATAGTTATGGTATAGTATATTAGTAAATCAGATACATTTAACTTAATAAATAATAGCAGTAACAAAGGGATTCAGCAAACTGTCCAACATAGATTTCATAGAATATAGTTAGTTAATATTTGCCAATGTGGTATAAACCAATGCCACCTACACAGGAAAAATAAAAAATAAAGTAACCTGTAAATCGCTGCTGGTTACATTTTCACTCAGAGAAATAATTCCTTTTATCCAACGATCTCCATGGTTACCCTGTCTTTGGAAGGCCAAAACATTGTTAAGAAATACATTCAGTGTACCTGAAAAAAATAATGAATTTATGAAAATATAAATACTAAATTTTTTTCTCATCTTATTTTTAAATTGTATTTTACATCATTTGCTTAGAAAAATTAATGTGTTTTCAATAAGCAGAGATATTACTTGTTAATTAATAAAGTTCATAGAAAATATTATGAATACTACCACTATAAATGAGATAAATCACTTCATTTTGTTAAATATATGTTTGAAATTATAGTAATAATGAAAATAAACTAATAAAATTTAAGTTAAAAGGGAATGAATTGGATTGGAAAAAGATGAATAAATGGGATTTGAAGATGGGAAGAGTACTGGAGTGATGGATAGATATAGAAAAGGAATTCCATAAGAAAGAGGATTTGTCAAAAAATACGATTCGGCCGAATGGCATAAATAAATAATTTTTTTTTTTTTTTTTTGCTGACCCCACCCCGAACATCTTCTCCAATTTGTAGAAATCTGAGATTTATGAAGGACGGCAGGATTGGATAAGTTATCATTACCAGGTTTCAATTCTATCCATGCCATCTCCTTTTGGATCATATTCATCAACATATAATAAAATTTAAATATTCTAAAACATATAACTTTTAAATCTACATTTCATGTCATAAGCATAGGTTTTATGAACACATATGGAATTGTTTTTTATATCAACAAAAATGTTTTGAAGTGAAACACCAACTGGATGAGCTACAATTCAAAATTATATTTCCATGCTAGACAGAGTTAGAGAGGCAAAAAGTGGAAACTATAGTGCCAAAAAAGGAATGATAACAAGTTATTGAACTTTTGATAAACTCACCATTAGAGAGTACTACGAGGTGGTACAACAATTGATGCAATATTTTTAAGATACATCAAAAAACATTCAAAAGATGGTGCGGTCAGAAAGAACACAAATAAGCATGGGCATAGGCAGGATTTCACAAACATATTGTAATAATTTTAAAAAATATAAAATTAAAATAAAAAGAATCTTAATAGTTTTTAAAACTTTTTTCAAATATGAAAGAAAACTTGGGTTCAAATTAAGAACACTAATATCAAATAGATAATAGAATTATATTTAAACTTTTATAATATAAAAAGAAACTT
>NW_027108467.1:1303471-1309415 GCF_000696795.3 Halyomorpha halys
CTTTTAGACAAAGAAAACTGGTTAGCTTGCTTTATAATTTAAAATAACAAATAACAATATTAAAATTATATATAAAATAAAACATATTAATAACCCTTTATACATCAAAATATATTATTTACTCAAAAAGAGCATATTACAATATATGTATAATCCATTCTGAGACATTGGGTAAATGAAAGATATGTAATTTTGCATCATTCCAAGAAATATCCCCACCATTTTATTTCTACTCCATAAAATTAAATCATTACTTTTAAAATTTTCATTATCTATAATAACAATAAATTATTGTAAATGAAACTTGAAAATCGATCGTAAACTTAACTATTACACATAAATACAAAAATATAAGAGCTGATGAAGAGGTTTGCTATGAGAGTATCAGCCTTCTGGGATAGCTGATAAAAATATTAACAACCTCTTCGATGGTTGCCTTCTTTGATTTATTTTCAATAAACATTCTGAGACAATAAAATATGGCAAATTGTATGATATAATAGGAAGAATGGAATCTAAAAAAGGTTCTTTCTCATTCGTTTCCCATTATTTTTAGAGAAAAGTATATGACGAATAATTAACATATATCCATCTTCAAAGGTGTGGTTGTGATCTGTAAAGATGTCAACTCAACAATGTTACCTCACTAATTATAGCATGTTTCCAGAAAGAAATCATCTATCTAATAAGTTAACTATTTTCTTTATTTTTTTTTCCTTGGGTCCCAAAATCTATGGGGAGAATCACAGCTCCCCCCTGCTCCTTTCTGCCTACGCCCATGGAAATAAGTAAACACTTATTTATTAGTGCCAATGTTTCAGCCAGAATTTCAAGCCTTCATCAGGACTAAGAAGAAAAAACAATATAACAACCAATGAATAAAAGGATATACTCCTTTTGTCATACTTAACTTTATATTTTACTTACACACACTTTATTTATATTTTCTTTTTTTTTCTATAACTTTAATCTTTAATCCAAATGGGAAATTTTGAGCAGAGTGGACTGTGTGGAATAACCAGAACAGGCACCTGATTTGAAAGGATTATGGTCCGCATTTTGTTCAAGGAGTATGGTGAGCTGGGAATGAACTAATCTTTCCTGAAGCTTTGAGAGGTTTTGTAAGATGGATATGGGTTTAAACTCGGAACTCTACGGTGTCACTGCATTATCCTCCACAACAGGACCATCTCTGAGCGGGTTGGAGGTGAGCATTCCCGCTCCATGCCTCAGGGAGCAGTCCCATCGCCGATGCTGTTTTCAATATATACCGCTGATGTGGTTGGCGAAAACTACAAACCAGCTACAGTCGCCACCTATGCCGACGACATCGCCATATACAGCAGCAGTATGAACACCAAACGTGCATTAGAGCGGGCCAGAGCAGTCTGCAAGGAGATTGCTCAACGGCTGGATAATTTAAACATCACCATGAACTCAGCCAAGACAGACTGCATCGTGTTCACTCATCAACAACATAAGCGATCGACTCTCCCATAGTCACTCAAACTGGACAACACCATCATCTCCCCTTCAAACTCCATAGTTTATTTGAGTGTGAAACTAGACCGCCAACTAAAGTTTTCCACCCACCTCTAGCAGAAAACCAGAACAGTAAAAAGGCCGCCTTACAGACCGAACCACCTCCTCACTGCATCAGCGATCTCTGCGGCTTAAACTGCAGATCTATAACAGTTTTTTTTTCCTACCTCCTAAGTATCTTTATATATAAACAAGTACAAATATATACAATTGACTAAAACCTAATTATATATACACATATCATACATAGAATCTTGTACTGCCACATGGAATTTTAAGATACAACATTATTATAAAAAATTATTATTAATAAATTAAAATATTCATATTTCTTTATTCATTTTGGATTATATAACATTATATTTTATTTCTTTATTCCTATGTTTAATTTCCCAATTTTTTCATCACTTTATTCTAAATTTTTATTTTGCACATACATTTACTAACTAGATTTTCATACACATTTTATTATATGTTCTTTCCTCTTATGTAATTTTAGTATTACTTTTTTACTCATAAAATTTTTATCTTATTTTAGTATTAATAGACTATTCATGTCTTTCAACACCATTTATGTATCTATAAAGTTATTTATTTTATAATCATTCTATATATCATTTTATTCATTGGTTATTATCTTGTTTTTTTTTTCTTAAATCTGATGAAGGCTTAAAATTCTGACAGAAATGTTGGCACTAATAAATAAGTTTTTATTTCTTTGTGTTCTTCACTGACCGCAATCATCTTTTCCTCATTTATACATACCCATGGTCAACTATTGACTCATCGTCATGGAAACAATTTTATGTAAGCTATCATAAGCCAATCATATTAATTTTTACAAACAATATAAATGTAAACTATAATTTCACAAATGAATAGTATAACAAAATAAAAAATTATAATTAAACATGAAAAAATAAATGAAGATGTTATTGAATTTTTAAAAAATAAATGTCATTATTAATACAATTTTAACATCTTATTTCATTTCCAGAAGTTTCACTACTAGATTAGCTTTCCAGTCCCAAAACTGTCATAATTTTTTTTTTATTAAAATACTTAAATTATAAGTAAAGTAGATTATTAATATTTACCGATAGTGTTTCCATACATGTGGTACCAAAATATAAAACAAGAACTGTTATCAGCTGGTTGAGGGAAGACCGGTGAATGAATTCTAGCTGGTTTCGATGATGGCATATAATCACTTGTGTCCAACAGCAGGTAATGACCTAGATATAGATTATAACTTATCAATGAAAAAGATTGAGGAAAATTTTAAGATATGAAATAAATAAAATGTTATTATTTGTTTATTGTAGGAAGATAGTCTGGATGGCAGTCAATAAACGTTTCAAAATAGTAAAAGAAATAATAAATAGTTTTATTTTACTATTTTGATAACTGTATTAGATAATAACATTTATTTTTCAAAAATTCAATAACATTTATTTTATTCTTATTTAATTATAAGGACTATCTTCCAACAATCTATTTCATACGGTCAACTGTCTTCTTCCAATAAGAACAAATAGTTTTCTTTTACTATTTTGACACCTTTATTGACCGCCACTCGGACTATCTTCCTACAATCTACTTCATACGGTCAACTATCTTCTTCCACTATGTTATTAGTTTAGTTCATTTAGCAGTTAACCATAGGATACATTTAAATTCTTTGTGTACGTTTTGTAATTGATAACATTTTGGTACAACAACTCTTTTCTTTATAAGTACTTCAACATCTTGAAAATCAAGACTATTCTTTTTTTTTTTCTTTTATAGAGCATGATATCGTTTATAATTCCAATGAATGATAGAGAAGTACGAAAATAAAATACTTAATAAAAGGAAGATGACCTGGGTAATAATAATAGATAGTAACAGATTAAAAGAAGATACATAAGATAAAAGTGCAAACTAAGACATAGAAAAAGGGGGTAAGAATAAAGGAAGATAATGTTCAAAACAGAAATGTACCTCTCAGACTCAGAAATCAGAGCAAAAGTGAACTTTTCACAGGGTATTATATAGAAGTAATGGGAATTGACCATTCTCCGTAACATCCTATGAACAGTTCACTTTCACTCCCATTTACGTTTCATTGTAAATTTTTTTGATTTTTCATTTATGTTTACATCATTTAAGTGTTTGTATCTTTTTTTAGCCCTAATGAAGCCCTGCAACATTGGACAAAACATTGGCTCAATAGAAATAGTTTAATCACTATTTAAGGTTTTTGTACCACACCTGAACCATCTTCCATTTATTATTACACACGGTCAATCAGCGATCTTCCAAACATACTTAATGTGAGAGTTCTCACAGGGATAAACTAGTAATTAATAATTTTACAATTTTGTCAATACTAAAGCATAAATTTGGTTCTGGCAGAGTTAAATACAAAAAACCTTTTACTCGCGAAAATGATTCTGACCTACTTGTATACATTCAGTTATTAAGGTTCATTAGAAGCGAATGTGTACCCCAGCATGTTATAAAATTCATAGAATCCCCACGACAACATAATTACAAACTCGGAAACTACTAAGAATGTAGGCAACTATAGAAGGAGACAATGTGGAAATCAAAATATATATTGGTATATATATTTAAGCTAAGAACAAAAAATTCAGAAATAGGGGTTATGAAAAAAAAAACTTTAGAAGTGAAGCTTTAGGGAAACAAAATTAAAATAAAAAAATTAGTAAGTATAAAAATTCGCTATTCAGTTGAGTAAATATCTTTATAACTACAAAACGTTGATATAAACACAAAAGAACTGGACATATATTATTGTTTCATGCTACCCAATGATATGTATTTTATTCTATCCAATGTTATGTATTTTGTTTTTTTCCTCTTCGGTTTGTTTACCAAAATGTAAAATAGAGAATTAAAGTGTAATTACTATCAGGAAAATTGTATTGTATAAGGGAGTATCCCAAAACAATATAGTAAATAATGTACATTTTATATTTATGCAATAAATATATGTTTAAAAAAAAACCTGAATAATTTACCTCTGTCTCTGTTAATCGGGTCTAAATACAGTAAAAGGTTGGTTTTATAATAATATGACATTACCTGTGGTATTAGGAGATAGAGTATGATCATGTAATGGTCCTGTTCTAAGAACTCGAGAGGGCGGTTCATGTTGCTGTAAACGCCAATTGAAATCCTCATCATCATAATCATCTATTATCCAATTACAGGTAGTTTTTTTTTCAAAGTCGCACTTGATATCAACAGCTGAAAAAAAAAATAGACAGTAATAAGAAATAAAAAGTATCTTTTAAGTAATTTTCTCTTTGAATCAATTAAAATTGTATGTTTATTTATTTATGTATTCCATTTTCTTTATTTCTTTTAACACTTTGTACAGTTCATTATAATATTCTTTGATAATACCTTGACAATGTGGTTGGGCAGCGCTCCACTGCCTTCCATTGCAGTAAATATAAGATGGCCCTATAAGTTTATACCCAGGATCACATGTGAACTTCACTAGTGATGATCGCCAACTCTCGTGCACTTCTCCATTTAATAAATTTGTTAGACGTGGGCATCCTGGTTCTAAAAATGAAAATTTAAGTCTTTCTCAATGCTCATCGCAATACAAACAGATATAATTTTCTTTTATAGTAAACAATCCAACTGGATAAAGTAATCATAAATACTCAAGCAGACAGGAGGGTTGGAATCCCATTTTCCCTTGATACAAGCCGCATAACCATCACCGAGCATGTAAAATCCTCTGGCGCACTTGTAGACAATAATTCGTCCTTTTGAGCGGATTTTATAAATTCCATTAGCAAAAGAAACAGATGGGCATTTGAGGCCTGCAACATTACAACTTGATAAGAACTTTATTTTTTAAATAAATAAAAGGAAGAAGGTCTGGATGCGGTAAAAAAAACTCAAAAAGTAATTAAACTAATTAATGCGAGCCGACGTTTCAGCCCACATTGCAGGGCTTCATCAGAGCTAAAAAAGATACAAACAAAGGAAGATAATAGACAACATGGAATAGAAGTGAACTAAGGTGATAGGAGTGAAACTAAATATGATTTAAAAAAAGTTAAAATTTATATAAAAATGAACAAAGTAATTTAAATAAAATAAAATTAAGAAGTACAGTGAAATGTATAAATAAACAAGGATTACAAAAAGATAATCGACAATAAATGAAAACGGAAATAATAGCAAATAAAAAATAGATACAAAAGAAATATAAAAATACAGTAAACACCAAAAGACAAAAAAATAAGGAAAATAAGAATAAGAGTAATAAAAAGGAAAGTTTTGTTCATTCTGTAAATCTTAATTTTATTTATATACATATATAAATGGTTGACTGTATAATTTAAAATAAAAAGATGGTGAGGGTTACGGTCAA
>NW_027108467.1:1310038-1331735 GCF_000696795.3 Halyomorpha halys
AACTAGTTGAAAACTATTTTGTTCTTTTTTGACCGCAACCCTCACCATCTTCTTCATGTTTTCTTAATTTTAATTTATTTTATTCATTTTAATATAAATTTTCACATATCTTAAATCATATTTATCCATACCTTAGTTCACTTATATTTCATGTAATCTATTATTTTAGTTGTTCGCATCTTTTTTTGGCCCCGATGAAGCCATGCAAGGTGAGGTGAAATGTTGGCACACATTAAACAGTTTATATTAATTGTTACCTTTATTGTTACACATGGTCAATCAATATTCTTCCAATATTTCTTTTTGTGAATAAATAAAAAATGAATGCCATCATCAGGATGTAGCTATTGTTAACTTTTAATAAGTACAGACAGAATTCATTGAATAATAATAATATATAGGAAGATGGTTAGGGTTGCGGTCAAAGGAGAAACAAAAATAGTTTACAACTATTTCTTTTTCCTATGTTTTGCCCCACTTTGTAGGGCTTCATCAGGGCTAAAAAGATACAAAATGATACAATGATAAGAATAAAAATACAAAGATAAAATACAATGATAAGAATAAAAATAAGTAACAATGGCAAGAGTAAAAATACTTTGAACAGGTAGGTTGTCTTGACTTTTCTTTGCTCATTTATTATCATTTTATATCTTTATTATTACTTATTTATGTATAATTATTATTTTTTTCATGACATTGATTTAATGTCTATTTTTTTTCCTTTCCCTTATTGTTTTTGTTTTATGTACATCTCCTGTATTTTTTAACTGTATATGTTACATATTTTTATAAAATATTTTTACTCTTGCCATTGTTACTTATTTTTATTTTTATTCTTATCATTGTATCATTTTTTATCTTTTTAGCCCTGATGAAGCCCTACAAAGTGGGGCGAAACATAGGAAAATAAATAGTTGTAAACTATTTTTGTTTCTCCTTTGACCGCAACCCTGACCATCTTCCTATATATCAATTTTTATGGTCAACTATATATACATATAAATAATAATAATAATAATACTTTGATACAGAAAATATTTTCAATTTGCTACCAGCTATTTTGAATTTAAAATAGTAATTTAGATTAAAAATAGTAAAATTATAAAATTTAAATTAGTCAAAAAACATTTTACAAAATTCCATTTCCAGTTACTAGCAGTTAAAGTTTGAGTAGCTAACAACAAATGAAATTTAACATCATCTCAAATTCTGAAGCCCAGACTAATGCAAGACATTCTATTATTATTATTATTATTATTATTATTATCTATTATATTATTATCTGCTATGAACTCTGTATTTATTAATTTTATAAGTCAGTTATTTCTTATTTTAATTCTATGAACACTAGTTTGTTTTTTGTAATTATTTTATTTTTTTGTTTCTTTAATTACTTATTTAATATTATTATTTCATAAATATAATAATGTAAATCATTAGGGGTGTCCTTTTTGCACGAGACTAAACCCCAACATCAATTCTATATCTAATTATTAACCATATAAGGCCCTCCAGGCTGATCTGGCAATGAAGCTATATGAATGAAAAAAATTTTAATTATGAAATTTGTTTTTCAATTCATAACTGGACATATATACTATACACCACCATACATTAACATTTTCTTTTTTAAAACGATGATCATCTATAAACTAAATATATTATATATTTTTTTTCTTATATATATTTGTTTTCCTCTTCTTTCTTCTCACACAAAGCCAAATTAAAATTTACCTGTTTATTCAATATGCTAATCTCTCTATTTCAATAATATATCCCGATATTCAATAACATCATTACAGGAGGGTATGAAAAAAAAACCCTATTTCACTCTTTCATACCTCCCCTCTCTAGTGATCCACAACAAATGTTTGATCAATTACACAAATTAAATGTGCATTAGCAAAAATTATCAATAAATAACCATGTATAAATAAACCATAAATAAAATAGTCACAGCATTAGAACAGTTTAAAATAAATAAATAAGTTTAAAAAAAAACTAATACATACATTTAAAAATGAATAAATAACTTAAAACACATGAATATAAATAAAAGTATAATTATATATTTTAACAATGTATCAAAATAAGTTATTGTGAAATTGTTAGATGGAGATGAATAAAACCAGCTCTATATGCATAAATAAAAAAATATAATATAAGACTGTAAAAAGTAAAAATTAAAACAGTCTACTTACAACAAAATATTTTTATTACGTATTTATATAAGTGGTGGCGAACACCATAAAAATTGACTTTTTTTATCACTTAAAAATCCAATTTCTACTTACTAATAATAAATTTTTAATATTTTTTTTTTATTATTGCTATAAAATTTCATATACTCATGTATACATTTTTCAATTTATTAAAATATGTTTAAATTAAGCAAATAGTATATGCATATAACTGCAAAATAAAAATAAAAACAATTTTTTCTTAATCAATAATATAAAAAAAATGATAACTTACGTGCTTCAACGACTGATAATAATCCATTAGTTAACACACTGATTAAAAAGATCAAATGATATATTTTCATTCTGAATCAATGAATGAGGGATAGGGGCAAGAAGGGATATACCCCCTTCCGGTCCCTATCAACTCACAGAGGAAGTTAGATAAAGTTCACAACTTCCTCTACTGCAAAACTACTACAGTGAATCATACCTTAAAAATACATATCAGAATATAAAAAAAAATCAAAATCAAGAAAAATAGTAATAAAAAAATTTCAATAACTAAACTCTGTTCATTAAAAGTCAAGGCTCCTTCAGAATAACAGAACATTTTATTTTTAACAAGAAAATAAAAATAACTCACTTTATAATATCAATATCTACAGGGTAAAATATATTTGTAAAAAAATAAAATAAATTCTTAGACTAAATTAAAAATAAAAGAAGTAAAAATAACAAAGAAAATAATCAATGAATTCAAAGTATCATAATAATGCAAACATACACTAATGTATATAAACACATCAAAAAAAGTTTTGTACATATATAATATTAAACAAAACCAGTTGCATGAATATTTGTCTGTATCACAATCCCTCAAAATGAATTTTTGTCCCTCACAATCAGATTTTAAACTTCTTTTTATATATGCAACAAAAAGCATTATACTTAGAAATGGATCCATCTTCATAATAAGACGTATAGTTTTTGTTTCTTCTATTTCATTAAATAAGTAATGTCGTTTTTTCACTCTGACTAATGTAGATAGTCCTAGTTTGGGTTTATTGTTGGTTATTATCTTATATAAATGATTTTTAATTCATCATTTGGGTATACTGTTTTGTTATCAGCTTATATAATAAGCAAATAGTTTGTTGATTTTTATTATTATTATTTAATTATTATTACCCGGCTAGGCAGAAAATGGTTTTCTGTGAAACTGAAGCCAGGAGTCAATCCTTGTGGGTTCTGGAGCCTTTATGGGGTCCACCCAGCTTAATAAATTGGGTACCCTTAATTGGGTAAAAATCTGGCGGTCGAGCATGATTCTGACCGAATTACCTCCTTGAACAACCGTTGGTGTAATATCAGTACTTCCTTACAAAGGACTGAACCTCTGATCCTTCATGGGTTGTAGCGGTATAGATTTTAATTTTTTAAAATTATTATTACAATAGATGTTAAATTATGAACTTTACAGACTAACTCTATTTTTACGGGGGTTGCCCAATAAACAAATTATTATTATGTATGATTGACAGTATTTTTCAAAATATGAAGAAGATGGTAGGGGGTGCGGTCAAAAAGGAACAAAAAATAATTAACAACTATTTATTTGTCAGTGTTCCGTCCCACTCTATAGGCCTGGAAAAGATACAAAACTACTAAAAATATCTCGACAATGCAGGCTAAAAAGATACAAAGAAGTAAACTAAAGCAGGGTTAAAAATTATGTAAGTATAAGCCGAAAATTACATAAAAATGAACAAAAAGAAATTAAAATAAGATGTACAATAATAAGTATTTATAAAAAATAAAGAAAGTAGACTATTATATTTAAAATGAACAAGAGATACAATAACACGTAAAAATAGAAAAGTAGATATGAGATAAATAAAACAGTGAGCGAGTGACGAAGAAGTCAGTGTGTTTTTAAACTCGACAGGTGAGTGGTCCTAATTTTTTATTTATTATTTAAATAACGCTGTTTTCCAATTTCAGACACTTTTTAAATATTACTCGATTAAACTATCTTAAAGTCTCCTCTTCCTATTTTATGCTAATATTTCGAAAGTGATATAGGACCGTCGCTCCCCAGGGGTCTTAGTGGGGTGGGGAAGGATGGCCTTTTTTTGTGTAATAACAAATTTTGAAAAAAATTACCTAAAAATGGATAAATGTTAACTACGAAAGGATTATATCGTTAAGGAGATGAGGAAAAATATTTTTTTCAGTTTGGAAACACATGTCCGAAAATTAAAGTTATAATATAGACATATTATTTTTGATTTATTTATACATTGCTATTTATTGATAATTTGTGTAACTGATCAGATGTTTGTTGTGAATCACTAGAGAGCGGAGGGGAGGGGAGGGGAGGGTAGGAGAGGGGAGGTATGAAAGAGTGAAATCGGGAGAATAATATATTGAATGAATCGGTAAATTTTTATTTGGATTTCTGTAAGAAGGAGGAAAACTAATATATAAAATAAAATAAAATTACTTTTCAAAATAATAATAATTCATAATTCATGGGGAGCTCATTAATTGTTTAAACAAATGAAAAAGATACACCAAATGACATATTAAACAAAAGGACAGTTTATTTATGATTAATACAAAAGTAAGGAATGTAATAATAACAATACAATCCTCATTTACTTTGCAGTAAACAAGTCAAATGAATTAATTCAATATAAAATATTTCAAACATATTGTTTCTTTTTTTTTTTTTTTTTTTTTATTTTAATGAGAAAATGGGACATAAAAAAAAAAAATTACAATCTGTGAGGAGAATAGGCAAATTTTTTCCTCTTAGGGAAACACAGTTGAGGAGAATCGGGTAAGCTCTCTAAATTTCCAACGAATCGAAGTGGAGATGAATTCTTTCTTCTGTTTCTCATCTAAAAATAAACAAATAAAATAAGGGAATCTTATAATGAAACATAATTGAGGCACTCGGTCATAAAACATGAATCATATTGGGCATAATTTAATAAAAATATTTCTTAAAATATAAATCTCCTAAAATGTCTTTCAAATATTAGTGAAATCAGTCCTAAAGCTTTCAGTGAAGCTGAAAACTTCCATTTACAACAAATCTTTGAAACAATATTAATGCATGTATATACAGAAACGTATATACACAGATCAAAAAAAGTTTTGCATCACCAATGTTATTTTCTAAACTCTACAAGGTATGAATTCAAGGAGTTAGATAACATAAGATATAATCCTGAAACTCGTCTATGTTTACTATACCACAATGCTGTGTTGTTGAAATTAAAAGTGTGCCTTAGCTATGACATACAACTATTATGGAGACAAGAGGGGATGCAAAACTTTTTTTGATGTGTAAATATGAATGTACATTGATGTGTGTAGAAATTTATTTATTTTGATCATTCCGAATTTAGTAAATGTGCCAATGTGATATTATAAGAGAAAAAATAAACTTTAGAATGAATGCGTTCAGTGTAGTAAATCTCTATGGCCAGTACTTCGAAAATCTTCTGTGACGAGGGCCATTAAGTCTTCGCCTTTAGTTGCCTCATTGCAACGGCACCAGTTCAAATCGGGCCTGGGGTCGACTTTTATTTTGTGGTTGTCCCACGTAATGAAAACTTAACCCTCCCACCAAGTTTTCACCCCGATGTTAGAACAGGATGATAATCTGTAGATAAACCCTGGTAAAGCAGGCTATAAAGGAAGGTTCTATTGTTTTAGTTCAGTGGGAAGAGAAATAGAAGTCAGAATAGCAGGATCTTGATTCATGGGAACAGATAGTGGAGTGTAAACACAACATGTTTGGATTCAGTCCAAATATTTTATATAATACTTTATTTTCAAAAAAGTTAAGGCACTGTTCTTCCCTTAGTGTAAGAGGCTACGTTTCGCATCCAGTGGAAAGAATAATAGTTATATAAATTCTAACTTTTGAGTTTTTGGACAGAACGCACGAGGGTGAGCAATTCCAAAATAAAAAAATAACAAGCATTTTTTGCATTTATTTCCTCATCAATTTCGTTGTTTCTAGTTAGCATAGAACCTAAATACTTAAACCTCTCTGTCTGTTCAAATGTATTCCATTTCTTCCTAAATCTATATCACCAAAATTGTTCCTATTTCAGCTGATAAGCATATGTTTTAACAGAATGGCCAATAAATTAGGACCAAAACATCACAAAAATGTTAAAAGTAATATAACACCATTATAAAAAATATTTATTGTTATATAGTTTTATATAATATAATATTTATTTATATATGTTACATAGGATGAGAGGCGTGGCTTTTTACACTAAGGGATGAACAGCATCTTAAGGTTTTCGAAAATAAAGTATTACGCAAAATATTCGGACCGAAAAAGGATGAATTAACGGGAGAATTTAGAAGATTACACAACGCTGAATTAAGGGACCTACACCCAGTAAATATAATTCAAACTATAGCATTGCGCCGTGTAACATGGGCATGTAAGGTTGTAGGGCTTAGTAACGAGTGGATCCCTAAAATGTTAATAAACACTGAACCAATGGGTAAATGTCCAAGAGGTAGACCAAAACGTAGATGGGAGGATTGTGTTAAAACTGATTTAGTGGAATTGGATTTGGAGGGGCATCACTGGAAGGATGTATGCAGAGAGCGTATGGTGGTATCGGCATCGAACCTTCGGTTTGTTAGGTCTTTATTATTATATAGTTTTATAATAAAACATTATGGGTGTAATAAGGTTCATATTATTTTCCTAAATCATTTTGATAGATATATATCAGGGGAGACCAACCTGCAGGCCTTCTTATACATTTCCCTAGTCTGCAAGATTCATCACACATATACAAAATATATTTATTTTATAACGGCCAAAGTAGGTGAAATTATGATGGGAAATTATAATAAAGTTTTTAAAATATTTGAATCTTCTCAACATGGCCGCGATTCAACGGACTTTTTGCAGGACGCATGCCGTAATCTTGGCTTTGAACGATATCTTTTGTGACTGCATATTTTAGTGAACAAAATTGGTTAGCTTGCTATTAAGTTTAATACTACAAATAAACATATTGAAATGAAACATAACATAAAACATACAAAAAATCATTTATATATAAAAAAATAACTATTTACTCATAAAAGAGAATATTACAATATGAAGAATATTAGCTAAACTTATAAATAACATAAATATCCATCACCTGGTTTATAGCAAGTGGTTCAGGCGGCGAGATCGACGGAATCCGAAAAATAGGCTCAATCTGTGAAACAGTAGGAGAAAATATCTCAGGTTTTTGTGGAGTTGAAAGTGGACTTGGTGCCCAACATTTTCTAATCTCATCAGGAAAAGGAGATGGAGGAGGAGAAATATTGCATTCTGGTGAGCTATTTTGCACTCCTGGGGAATATATGTCCGGCTGATTTTCCGGTGACTCCAGAAAGTTTACTTGAATATCAACTTTTTTCGGTGGATTCAAATCTGAAAACCAAAACCATCTTTTATGAATTGGAAGATCATTGATTGCCCGTGACTAATTGAAAATAGGAATATGGTCCGTGTGCGGTCAAAAGTACACAAATAGTAAACAAACTATAAATTATGAGGCGATGGATAATTTCTTGAAAATGGCTCTAATAATTTTGATTAAAGAATGGAATATGGTCCGGGTGCGGTCAAAAGAACAGAAATAGTAAACAAACTATTAATTATGAGGCGATGGATAATTTCTCGAAAATGGCTCCAACAATTTTGGTTAATTATGAGAGATAGTTGACCGTGGATGATAAATGAGGAGAAGATGGTTGGGGGTGCGGTCAATGAAACACAAATGACTAACTTATTTTAATGTGTCGACATTTCGGCTAGAGTTTCTAGCCTTCTTCAGGGCTAAAAACAAAACAAGATAACAACCACAGTAAGTATAGAAAAATAAAAAATATAAAAAGAAAGTATAAACAAAATAATTTTACACATACAATGAATAGTTTTACAAAATAGAATTAATAAAATGAAGTGATGAGAGAAGCGGGAAATAAAATGTAGACATAGGTAATTGAAAAAGCGGGTACAATAACTTACTTAAGGAAATGAAATAAAATTAAAGTTATATAATGCAAAGAAGTATGAACATATTAGTTATTATTAATTTAAAATTGAAATATGAAAAGAAAATGAAAATTGAGAGGAAGAAAAAATATGTAACAATAATAGATGATAAAGAGGCAAATTATAAGTATAGTGTACCAAAATTATAACGCGGGCAAGGAAAATGGATAAAAGTGGAGAAAATAAGGGGAAAGAGTAAAATAAGATAAAAGTAAAATAAGGGGAAAGAGTAAAATAAGATAAAAGTAAAACAAGGGGAAAGAGTAAAATAAGATAAAAGTAAAATAAGGGGAAAGAGTAAAATAAGATAAAAGTAAAATAAGGGGAAAGAGTAAAATAAGATAAAAGTAAAATAAGGGGAAAGAGTAAAATAAAGAAAGGGGAAAGAAAACAAAAAAGAAAAATGAAAACCAACCTGTTCGCTGAAAGGTTGAGCGCCTAATGGTCGCAGCGCAAAAGTGGTCAAACTTAGAACTAAAACTTCCTCTTTTTAATAAGTTTTTAAATCTTTTCTATCTCTTATTATTACCTATCCAAATAACTAATACCGTATTCTCACCTTCCGGTAACTTCATCATCTTTGTAACATATTTTTTAACATTTTCTAAACCATTTGTCATCACCCTCTTATACGCTTTCCTCTTTTAATTTAATTTTGGTTAAACTCGGCAAGTTAATGTACAATGGAATTGTCTTTAATATCAATTATGTCTTATCCTCATTGAAATAGTCTGACAGAACTTGAATGAAAATTTTAAAAAATATATATATATATATATATATCTTCCTCTAATGTACCTTTAATTATATTTATTTGAAATAAATAACCGATTCTCAATGTTAGCGGTACTAAATATTAGATAAATAAAAAAAATTAGAAAGTTTTAAGAATAACTAAAGAAGAAAAAAAAAATGAAAAAATAGAAACAGGAGTTCAAATTGGAAAAACAGAAGCTGCCTGATACCTCCTGATTGCATCATGCCTACAAAGTTTCGTTATCTTTTGTTAAACTGTTACATTCTAAGCAGAAAAAAAGTTGATATTTGTTATTTCGACCTTGAGAAAGATAGTGTTAACTTCATCACGAGTGCACCAATCTACACAAAACTTGGGGTCGTAAGTGAATGTGGTAAATGAAAGTCGTGTGATGTGCACACCACACCAGACTTTTAAGTTGTATTATTCCATCCTCATTTTAATTTTATATAAAAATATTTCATAATGATGGGAAGTTAATATTTTATATAAATATTTTCAATTTCTTCTTTACCCCTCCTAATAACTTTTAATGTATTCTCACCTTTCGATAATTTTGTCATCTTTGTAGCGTATTTTTTAACTTTTTAAACATGTTCTAAAAAATTTATCATCACCCTCTTATAAGTTTTTAAATATTTTCTATCTCTTATTATTACCTATCCAAATAACTTATAACGTATTCTCACCTTCTGGTAACTTCATCATCTTTGTAACATATTTTTTAACATTTTCTAAAACCATTTGTCATCACCCTCTATTACGCTTTCCTCTTTTAAATAAGTTTTAAGTAAAAGGCCATTAAGTTTAGAATAAGTTTTAAATATTTTCTACTTGTTATTTTTACCGATTTGTAATGTATTCTCACCTTCCAGTAATCTCGTCATCTTTGTAACGTACTTTTAACTCTGAGTCTTACCGCGAGCACCACTGAGCTCACTTAGTTTTCCGATTTCCTACTAGCAAGTGAGCTCTTTGTCTTATTCTCTTTTTCCCATCTATCTTTTACTCTCTTCTACTTCTCTATTCTTTTCTTAATTTTCCTTACCCACATAATTAGTTATGTCCACCAAATATTGTTATTGATATGTTTTCTATTCATTTTTTTTTTTTTCTATTCCTAGTAAGCAACAGGCAAACACACATGCCATCATCGATTGCTTCTTTAATCTTATATTATGGTTACATATTTCATTTGTTACAAATATTTTCTTTCTCTCAATTTTATTTTTTCTTGATTTATTTATTTTTTTCTTTCCATAATTTTAATTTTTAATTTATTAATAAACTAAAATATTCATATTCCTTTACATCATATAACTTCAATTTTTTATTTTCTTAATTATTTTATTTTTACTTACTTATTCAATTATCTATATATACATTTTATTTTCCACTTCTTACATCACTTTGTTTTTATTAATTTCATTTTGTACAGTTATTTACTATATGTCATTCGGTTTATATTTCCTTTTTTTAGTATTCATTGGTTGTTATCTTGTTCTTTGTTCTTAGCCCTGATGAAGGCTAGAAACTCTGGCCGAAACGTTGGCACTATTAAATAAGTTTTTTCAGCTTATTTGAGTTATATTCTAACCGCACCCCCAACCATCTTCTCATATAAAAATATTTCATTTCTTTTTAATGTTAAATTTGCAATAATTACCAAAGAAATTCCCAGCTTCTTTTTGATTGTCACAAATGTTTTGAGATGAATGAGGAAAAGACAGAACAGAATCCTTTTTAGCTGACATTTCACACTGAATATTATTACAGATTGAATCGGAGATGATTGTCACATCATCGGTTTGTTGAGCTTTATCAACTTTGTCGTTCACAACAACTTGAGCCAATATTTTGATTTCATCAGTAGTAAATATTCTTTTGAGAATGCTCGGGAATTTCCTGGCCTGTTGCAAAAAGCTGTAATGAATAAATCGTTAGTAATAATAAACAAAATATAAATAGGAAAATATACGAAAAAGTAACTTACTTCAGATAAATCATATTGTTTATTTTTTGTCGAGCTTTTTTTAACAGATCTGAAAGAAATATATGTTACTATGACACTCCACTTAGATAACTAGATATAATAGATTTATTAAAATAAATGAATTTTTAATTATTTCCTCTCCGATGTATCAGCCCTTAGGCTATTACCAAGGAGAAAACATAATAATAATAATAATAATAATAATAATAATAATAATAATAATAATAATAATTGACTTGTCACATCCAGTAATATAGTTTTATCCCATACAGGCTGATTACCCAAGTCAATAATAAAACTTTGTGACAATTAAAACGTACCTTATAACAGAACAAAAAAAAAGGAAACTAACAAATTAATTTTTGATAAAGAATAATCTAGTTATTAGTCAGGTAAATTTATCCAAATCTTCATTTTAGTTTTAAATTGTTCATCTTTTTTTATTAAAATAGTTACAAAATAATTATTCACCTTCATGAGGAAATATTTCAGCCAGAGATTCTGTACGTTTCATCCGTTCACAATATTTTTCCCATAGCAATGTCTTTAGTTGATTTTTATCTTTAATTATTGTTTTAAGAGAATCAGAATCCTTTTTTGGAGCTTCAGCAGAAGTACCTAACCTTCGGTAAAAATAAGATAATTAATAAATTCAGTAAATGTAAAGCTAATTCAAGAATACATAGGCAGATTTAAACTTCAAAGGCCGTACATGGCCAAGGAAGTTGAGGCGTCATATTAGCTATCTCGTGAAAATAATGCTAATTCTATTTTTGTAAAAAAAAAAAAAAAAATCAAGTAAAACTAAATTTGATACAAAAAATGAATATTTAAGAGGGTGTGTTAAAGTGAGATGTAAAAATTCATTTTTATTGTATACACGTTGCTCTATGGCAAACTGTGAATATATGGATTGTACCGGCTTGCAACGGTTTTATAACAGTAGTCGTAGGTTACCAGCAAACCATTGTTTTGGTGCTTCTTGTGTTGTTAGTTCTCACTACAGTAAGAACATTTTGTGTTACTTAACTGTAACTAATAAAACAGTAAGAACAGTAAAAACATTTTATTTTTGTCCATCAACCACGGTTCAACAAGAATGATTTAAAATATGTGAAAATATAGATAAAAAAGAACTAAGTAAATTAAAGAAAATAAAAATTGTTATTCAGTAATATTGAATCTGTAGTAATTGGGTAAAACTAGATAATTTAGAAAAATTTAAAATTACTTTGTTTGAATTTATAAACATAAAATTTTTGCAGTTCAAAATTAAGATAAACTAAGAAAAGAGTAAACATTTAAGGAATCTTCCAATACTCATTTTTATTTGTTTACTATGATTTGGCTCCTATATTCATCTGGTGATGAAATATCTTCCTAATAATTGATTACTATCTAATAAGAAATTTACTGTAGATTAAGAAGATGGTACCAAAAGTGGAGAATTGCTCATCTACGGTAAAGAGCTTTCATTTATATGGAGGAAACGATTTAAAAAATTGTATTAAAACAATGGATAAAGATAGTAAGGCGAGGTTAATGGCTGCGATTTATATGTTTAGTAACCTATTACTTCCTCAATTACTAAAATTTCCTCCTGGAATAAATTAATATTAAATCAAGAAGATAGTTAGAAATGAAATAAAGTAAGCCAATATGCATTTCAACTAAATAGCCTAAGTTGTTGGTTTTCATCAGTGTTGATTATAACTGTTTAATCTGAGGGTGACTGCAAAAAGTTTTTTAAACTTATTTGTGTTATTCTCTGACTGCACCCCAACCATCTTCTCATATAATAAAAAACCTAGCTTCACTTCTAAATTGTGTAGATAATTATGAACATAAACATTTAATTTTTATTTCCTCACTAAAATTAAATAATAATAATGGGGAAAGGAACTCTAAGGTTTGATGATAGCACCATAACAATGATTGCACATAATATTTCTTTAAAATATTTTTCTTAAAGATCACTATTGTATATATATTTTTTTTAATCTGCCTTGTGATATTACATTTGATTAATTATTAGAATAAAATTATTTTTAAATTTATCATTACTTCTCTCTTTCATCAGTAGCATTTTCATTTCTGCTTGGAATCTCATTATTATTATTGTTGTTATCTTCATTATTGTTAATGCTGTCGTTAACTTCTTGGTTTCCTGGATCATTGCTATAATAAACCATTAACATTATTAGTGGTGTAGTAGGAAGTTTATTATTTTTAAATGATTTTAGAAAAAATTAAAATATATTCTTCGAATAAAGTAATAATCTTTTTATAAGTAAATATATTTTTAAAGTAAATTTCTAAAATTATAAAAAAAAAATTTAAATATAAATTTGTCATTCTGAGTAAAAATGAATCTACACGCCTCAAATCAGAAATACCCATAAATTGTTGGTAAACAAAGAAAGTAACAAACATCTGCTGTGCGCTCCAGAGAGTAAATTACCAACAATTTAACCTATTTCATTAAAAAGAAGAACAAAATAAAGATAGGTGAACTAAAAGGAGGCGTAAAATGTGATAGATGATAAAAATAAAATTGCAAAACCTATAAATTCAACTTTCATCCTAGAATTTCTATCAAATACTTGTTTATTTAACGACCCAGGTATGCAATGTCTTTAAAATGTATATTTGAGCTGTGTTAAATAAAAAATGAACGGCTAAAGTTAATTGATAGAATTTTAAAATACTCAATCTCAAACTAAAGATTATTATTGATTCATAACGTTAGAGAAATCGTGCTTTACTATTTAATTAATTAAAACATAAGCAGAAGCTAGTTCTGTTATATATCAGTAGTTTTAGAACAATACTGAGCACAAATTTGCGGACTCAATACCCAACGGGTCAGTCACAAATTCAGGCCAACTTGTACCAGCTAATTCAAATAACTCATCCAAACTGTTACACAAGCATGAATTTGCTTTAGTTTGACAAATGTGTAACAGTATCTTTGATAAATAATAAACTAATTTCTACCACACAGACAATCTTTAAAGGGAAAACATCATAAATAATTTCTAACAACGTTTCTCTCTGTTAAAAACATCATTGATTGTTTTTTATTGTATATCTATCTTAAAGAGTCACTCGTACTGTGGCAATAAAAAATTTAATATGAACTAACACAATTGACATTTTAGACACAAAGATAACCGATTACTTTTATCCAGTCCTAAAATGAAATTTAATAGTATTCTATATACAATACTTTAGTCGGCTTCTTTTTAGCCTTCTTCAGGCACTCAGACATGTCCATAGAATTTGTTATGAAATTTTATGTATGAAGTGTAAATGCGAGCTTTTGCAGTAGGTATATATCTATATTTTTATTTAAAAAAAAAATTATTCTATTCTTCAATTTTTTTATTTCAGAACTTTTTTAAATTTTCTCATACTTTAAACAATTATTTTCTATTTATTCTAAACGTAGATAACATAATTAAAATGAAAAGTAATAAGTAAAAGGTTCAAAAAATGATGTTGCTTTACCTTTTTTCTGATGTACTTTGACTTTGTGATGACGAATTTTCCTCTTCATTTTCATCAGGTTTGGGACACTCCTTTACTAGATCATTAAGGTTACTTTTCAATCGTGCTTTATTCTCTGATTTATAAAATATTTAATTAGAAATCACAAGATTGAAAAAAATAACTTATTAAGAAAACAGTATTGAAGTATGACCTTTAAGAAATGGTTTTGATTTAAATCCATTTTCAAATAGGCCTCGCTTGAGCTGAAAACATAATTATTTTTTAAACAATATACTAACTACCAAACATATTTTATTACACCTTTATATCTATACTTACACAAGCTGGTTTACTGTCCTCAAAAGGTTTTTTGCTTCTTTTTTGTTTTTCATTAATTTTCTACAACAAAATAATCTAATTTTTAAAGAAACTTTATCTATATGAAATCATTAAAAATTCATAGTTCTGTAAATACATAAGAAAATTCACAAGACTGCTTTACAACTTACAATAAGCATATTATTTGACTCATAAAGTTGAGGCAGAGTAAATAAAAATCATTCTAAATTACACATTTAGTAAAACAATACAAACAAAGGTAGTAAATAGTAGAAAAACTATTGCCCCACTTTAGTCTTAACTGTTGTGTTAGGTTGATCAGCCCTGCAAAGTGGGACGAAACATTTGGTTAACATTAAATAGTTTATTCTACTATTTTGTACATTTATTGATTGCCACTCAGACTATCTTCCTACAATCTACTTCATATGGTCAACTATCAACTATATTTAAAGAAATAATTAAATGAAAAACTAAGAGCAGTTATTAGAAGAATTCATAATGATATCAATAACATGACATCAAAATCTGTTTCTTCCTACTATAGACAATCTTATAATAAATCAGCTTACTGCTCAGGAATTATGAAATAAACTGAGTAGATTTAATGATCAATGATTACTAAAATAATTTTATATAGAGAAAAAATATATACAATATACAAAATATTCTCATTCAAAAATTAATAATAACAATACTATTCCTGAAACTAATATTATAAAAAAAAGGGTGTTATACTTTCGATTTTTCTGTGAATTTTTGGACATCTTCCAAAAATTTATGTAGCTTATCATCTGTGGCGACTTCCTAAAACATGAAATGAGATGTATATAAAAGTTATCACTCAAAAAATAATCAACTATCTAGTAAATGATTTTTACATCGGACCCAATCACTTTATCTCTATTCTTCTTTTTAGGGGGCATTATTAAATATCTTGTTTAAGTTAGTACTTTGAAACTGAAATGGAATAAGATGAAACTTATATATATTTCTGGCAAAGTATAAACCAATGAAAATAAAACTTTTCCAAACTGCTAAGTCATGATGAACAATAATTGCAAAAGAAATAAAACCAACCAATATCTGCTTCTATTTGTTCAAAACTACCAATAAAAACAATCAGTTTAAAATTTTATTAGTAAACAAAAGAATATTTAGATATGAAATCTTTCATGTTTGCTAATAGTCAACTAATTAACTCATATGAGGTCAGTTGTAACAACCGTTATCGTTCCGTTGTCAATGTTTAACGGAAATCATTGAAATCACTATTAAATAATTAATAATTGTATTCTAGAAATAGGCTACAATATTTTAGTGTTATAAATATAATATATAAATTTACTAATAATGTATTTATTAGACTTTAATATATTACTATGTAAATTGTATGATCAAAAGAACAGTGCTGGAAGGAATTTTTGTTACTGAATGGTCAGTCGGAATGACAGTAAAATTAAAGGCGGAACTTCAGATTGATCATTTAGAGAAAATACTATTAGATTACCAAGAAAATTTGTAATGCGATCATTAAATATTTGAAGTAGATGGGGTGCTGAGAAAGTACAGGATAGGCTTAGAGTGCTTTATCCATATCTGCATTTCACTTTATTCTTGCAGGAAAATGCCAAAATAATGCACAATCAGGCTTTCTGGTGATTACGAATCGAAAGATATACATAGAAGATTTCAAAATATTCTTACTGTACCGTATCTTGTTTAGACATAAGCGTCAATCAAACTGATAATGTAGAGGGTCTACCAACTGATTCCAGCAATCACGTCAGTCTTACTTTTAAATGACGAATGTCATTCTGATCTTACGGCAGTTTTATGGGTACTCCTCTCCGTAAGGTATTCGTTAACAGTAGTGAAGAGGATGAAGATACTCGTTTTATGTTCTTGTAGGAATAGATACTCCCTCTCTAAGGTATTAGCTTATAGTCGAGAGGGCATTCAGTCGTGCAGGTATTCGTTGTAAGCCCTGACGAATGGAGAGAGAGTATAAGAAGTAGGAGAGATCCAGAGAAGGGATAGTGAAATAATAAAAAAATTTCATATTTCCAAAAAAAGTTATAATATTCTGACACACAAATGTATACTATTACTCAGTACCTCCTAAGGAAGTGAACCCTTTACGCGGATTTCACACATTGGTTTGTAAAGTTTGTGCTAGTACATTGGTACCTCTGGGCTTAAACAACATCGAGAGGTTCTACGAATAAGATATTAGCTTTCTGTGGAGAAGAAGATTATTTTGTAATATTTATTGTTAGTTTAATCACATAACAATACATCACATAGATGGTGCTACATCCCGTCATCGAGACTAGGTCTCCTCCAAAAGCTTTCGCAAGTCAATACGATCAGCTGCAGCAGCTCTTCAGTTTCGGACTCCTAGTAGAGCCCGTGCGTCCGTTTTCACTGAGTCCTCCCATCTTACATTTGTCCTGTCAACCTTTCTTTGTCCATGCATCTTTTCGGACATCGCCGAATCATCCATACGTGTGACATGCCCGGCCCATCGAAGTCATCCCATGTTGATAAACTTGAACAAGTCTATATCCTAACAAAAAGGCCAGGGAGTTCGGCATTTCTCCTTCTCCAAATTCCACCCTCTCTAACAGGACCCAAAATCCTTCTCAAGATTGATCTTTCAAAGATCAGAAGTCTATGTTCATCTTCCTTCTTAAATGATCATCTTCCTATGCTTCTGATCCATAAGTTAAAACAGGGCGGACCAAGGTTTTGTAGAGAGTGATCTTGGTCCTGTTAGAGAGGAACCTGCTTCTAAAATGCTTCGCAAGGCCAAAGCAGCACCGTCTAGCCGTTGCTATCCACCTGTTGACTTCTCGAGAGATATCGTTTTAGGAGTTAATCTCAGACCGGAGCTAAACAAATCTGCTTACCTTTTCGAAATTATATGACCCAGTTACAAAAGAACCGGTTATTGTTATGTTAATGAACTCTGAAACCTTTTCAAAGTTATAAGACCCAAAGATATTATCTCACCTAGTTTAGGAATCTTTTCTGTTATCATGTACATAGTTTTGAATTTATTTACTTCTAATCCAAGTTTTCTGCTCTCCAAAACAAGAAAGTCTTAAGCATGGCCTAAAGGTGGCTTCCTACACATAGGCCAACAGTTGGAATGGTCTAACAAATACATTCCTTTGTCTTTTTAGTAAGCCTGTCTCTAGTACCCTTTTCAAGTGCCAGATTTGACACAGATCAGTGCATCTCTTTGCCGGAGTCCTTTTTTTTTCAAGAAACTTCTCGGATCTTGCACCATTTATCCTATCCACTATTTCACATCCATCACAATGAGCTTCATTATGCATATAGTTTTCTCAGATATATTAAATTATCTGAGAATTCTTGCAAGCTCTTAACGCATTACACTTCCTTAAAATCTATGAAAAATTGGAGAGTTGTGACTTTAAATTTAGGCGCTCTTTCAAGAATGTTCCGCACACAGAAGGCTTTGGTCCGAAATGGACCTTTGTTTCCTAAAGCCACACTGTTGTGAATCGAGATCACTGTCCCTCTTTTTGTTTTTAGAGCATATGAACTTTTTTATATTGCTTAAAACATTTTTAATTTTAAAAAAAATATTCTAAAATAAAAACCAGGTAAAATTTTAATTTTTTCGGATTCTCAAATTCTTAGCCAAAACATTTCTTCAAATGGAAAGGAGCCAGTCTACAAATCTATTTAAAGATACGCTAGCGTAGGGGACCAGTCTCCTGATCAACTGGGAACAAATTTGAGGGGAACCATTCCTTAAAACTCGTGGGTGCAAAGAAAGGAAGGTTGAAAGATTATAAGAAACAACTCCCAGAAATACTTGTTGACAAAGAGACATCATGGAAGAACTCCGAAATGATTTAATGGAAACCTTTCGCCTTGTCTTGACATATTTATAATATATACTTTTTGAGTAAATCAAGACCTTATGAAGAGTTCAAATAGTGAATTCATTCGGGTTCAACCAGGAGGTATCTGTGAATTATTTTAATTGATAATATACTCAATAATTTGATATGAGTTATACAATTTTACGAGTTGATGAGCTTCGAACATCTTCCTGAGGGTGCAAACAGGTTTCAGTTCGTTGTCTCTAGTTCGCGTGCACAACTATTTTTCGTTACAATGTATAGAAGTTAAAGGGAGTACTTTAAACTGAAAATAATATTGTTATTTTATTTGCTTCAGATTTTGACATTTCATATGTTCCAACCAATTCTTTGGACAATGAAAACTATGATAGTATAGTGTTAAAACCTTAATAATGATGAAATGTCTAATTATAATAGACTTGGACAAACGAAAAATATTATTACTAGTATTTCATTTGAAATTATATTCTACACAACTTCTAAAAACAACAAAAGGTGTTAGCTCTAGTATGTAATTTAATAATGAAATATCGATATTATTTTATCCCGCCAAATTCCATTTCTCAACAATGAATTCAGATTCCTCTGTGTTCGTAGTCTGATAGAGAAGAGTTTTGGTTAAACAGAATTTAAATTGTTTATTGAATAAGTGAAGCGATGGATACTTCTGATTCTGTTTCGAAAGTAATTTTAATTTTTCAGTTTCCTAAATTTAAGCTGTGATCATTATGGTTTTACTGTTCCTATGGTTAAACTTACAATTAGCTCATTATTTATTATTTCATATATTTATAAGAGTTTAAAAATGAACATTAAATGTAATGTCTAAACTTAGTTCATCAGTATTTAAGACTTACGCATTTTTTGACAGTTTAACATGCTAGTATTCCTTTTAATTTACTGGAAATCAACTCATTTGTTTGGTAAAATATTAACACAAAATTAATTAATATTTGTATTTATCACTGATTAAAACTGGGTTGAATCTGTAACATTAAGTAATCAAATGAGGTGTACATTTTTATTTGGAATTATTTTACTGAGCTACTTTTCATAATGTAATAGTATCATATAATTTATATAAAAATGTTTCTTTTTTTCTCAGGGTTTCTTTATTCATAATCCAAAAAATGACAAAAGAAAGCATCAAGATCCTCTGTCTGAAATTGTTTCTGAAGATTGGTATAGAGGGTATTCTAAAGTTTGGCGGAGTATAGAAAAGAGATTGAGTGTCAGTATTTTTATTGTACATTTACTTATTTATTATCTTATGCCATTATTTTAAAGAAATAAAATTTGCCTGATTTTTATTGACATAGATAGTTAAGGTGTATTATATGTTATTGTCAAAAATAATATCAAATGGTGAAAGTACGTTTGCTATAGCTTCTACTGGTCTTTATTCATTTTTTTTTATATAAATCGAAACCTAAAGTTATAATTATCTTAACAATGAATCAAGACCTAATCTTGTTAGAAACATATCTTAAAGACAATAACGGTATAAAAATTATAAGGTTAAATGAGTGTTACCTAGATATTACTTAAGGGAAAATAAATTGTTTTATGCTTAACAAAGTGTTTTAATTGGGATAGGAAAAACATGTAGATGTTATAATGAATACTTCTTTGCTAATGATTCTCTTTTTATCACTTACCATAAAAACTACCACATAGCTCTGGAAAAATCCCAAATTTACTTTAATTTTAACTATTTTTAATTGATTTTTTCTAAAATGGGTTCATGACTAAGATCTCATAGTTAACAAAGACAAAATGGCCATTATATTGATAAAATCACCCGTTATATCTGCTGTAGGAGACTCTAAAATTAAATCCCTTGACTGTGACTCTCTCATCAGGAGTAATAATAGAAAATATATATTCCTATAGATCGTTTAAATGTAGTTCAAAAATACATATATTTAGGTGTTACTTTGAATAAAGTTTTTTCTTAGGAACTATACATAGTAAATGTCTTGATGAGAATAAGAGTATTCTCATGCAAAATTTATTATTTCCAATTTCTACTTAACAGAGAAGCCTTAATAATGGTGTATGGAGCATCATTTGAATCAATATTATGATATGGGATCGAATGTTATGATGCCAGTGCTGATAGTCATTTATCAAAACTTTCAAATCTACAGCATCAAACTTATGTCAAACGATAATGCAACGCAATAATAAATCAGAAAATCTCAGATTTGTTCCCACTTTACCACCCAAATTATTTGACTAAGAATGATTGAAATTAATTACTACTGTACAGTATAAAGTTATAAATTAATAATAAAAACAGAATATAATGGCATAACAACAGAACACAATGCATAATTTAATCATCAAGAAGTGATATAGTGATATAGGTCAAATAAAGTAATAATAATAATATAAATGTTAAAAAAAAATGTGAACTAAAACTATATAACAACCTCAATAGTTAGTTTGCCGATGTGTTGCCTAATTATAATTATTTTTGGAAAAAATGTATTAATTCATTTTTTTTTGGCCAAATTTACAATAAGTTATTTTTGGTATAAATAACTAGCAAATTGGGATAAAATATTGGTTTAGAGAGAAAAAAAGTTTATATTACTTTTTCGCGTGACAAACAACCTATTTTTTATGTTAATAGAAAAGTTAATTCCTTTTGCCCTGGGCCTTCGATTTTTTTTTTTCAAAAATGCAATAAAATCAACAGAATTAGGAGAGGTTAAGGGCCATAAAAATTGCTTCAAATGGTACAAAACTGACCTTCGTAAAATATTTAGAACTGGAGATATAAAATAAATATATGATATTTAACATTAAATTTGCCACTACCTCCAACATTTAAATTATTTTTAAATTCACGAATAGTAATTTATTCAGAAAAGAAAACAGATATCTGAAAAATGAGATGTAGATAGTTGACCGTAGATTAAT
>NW_027108467.1:1332620-1336158 GCF_000696795.3 Halyomorpha halys
AAATAAATAAATATTGTTTTGTTTATTTATGTTGTTCTTTGCTGACCGCACCCCCCGATAAACTTCTTCAAATATCTGAAAAATGTTGGATGATATGATTATCATTTTCATATCTTATTTTGACATTAACAATAGATGTATTCTGGTTGGCCCATGCTGGATATACTTCTCTGAATAAAAGAAATTAAAATCCATTCAACCAGCCATATTTACATTCAATGTAATATGGCATTGAAGAAGTAAAAAAACTTCGAATTTGCCCTTTAATTAACGCTTTAGGTTGACCCTATCTCTTGACTTCCAGTATCTGACATGATAAACAAATTCCCAACAGTTCTGATCACATATTTGATTATTAACTGTAATAATTCGTACGATTAGAATAAATTAAGATAACGATACACAAGTTTCACTTGTTAGAACTTATTATTTAGAACTTCTACTATTGTAGGTTATAACCTAAACTTTATTATTTCTGATTTAATTGCATCACATCTGTCAAATTAAATTGTCTCATTGTGTATAAGTGAGTACAAGAGGACCATCATGTCAGAGTAGCAGTGGAGAACTAGTACTGAAATTAAAAAAATTTAGGTAACACTTTCTTTTAATAAATGGTATTTGGTCATGTGCTGTCAAATAAAACTCAAATAGTAAAATTGTGTATTATTTTTATTTGAGCCAACATTTCGGCCCACGTTGCAGGGCTCTGTCAGGGCTAATAAAGATACAAACACTTAACATAAGTACAAAAAAAAAAAATAGTGGAAAATAAGCAGGGTAGACGATGAAATATAAAATTTAATAAGAAAAATTGAAGGTTATAAACAATAAATGAAAACTGTAATAGTAACAGATAAAGAGAAGAAATATTAAAGAAAGTATAAATTAAGAGATGTAAGGGATAAGAATCCAATTTTCTTGTTCTCATAATATGTTGACTCAAATAGAAATAGTACACAAATTTACTATTTGAGTTTTATTTGACCGAACCCGGACCAAATACCATTTATTGATACACACGGTCAATCAGCAATCTTCCACTTTTTTTTAATAGTTTTTACCAGCTGCCATCTTGAACATCTTGATTTAACAAACAGCCAACCATTTATATATAATTAAAAATATACATATCACATTTCTTCTAGATAATTTTGACATTTTCACAGCTTTTGGTTGGATTTTACATTAATCAAAATCATGAGCTGTTTGGGTGTTTGATTTATTTATTTCTAAAAGTTAGTCTATCCAATGTTAACTTATTTATAACTTATATAATATATAAATTACTTGTAATGTAAACAGATTCCCTGTATAATTCCAGAATATTGAAGACGATGCAATGCAGGCGCTTCTTAAGGATTTGGTTAATTTCATTAAAAAACCCCATTCAAGTATAAACCAAATCCCTACTGTTATTCTTTTGACAGGTATATTAGTTTTATAATTTTCTCTGCACCTTATTTTGCGTTTCATACTTTACTTGATTTAATTGTATTTTATTTTCTTAAAGGTGTAAATCTTCCTGATCACTCTGTATTATTCAATAAATTCAGACACAAATTAAGAAAAGACATAACTCACCATGTTGTTATGCTGTCATCAAATGACTGTACGTCCATAAAACATACAGTGGAACATATAACCTGCCAGTTTATGAAGAAAAGTGAAGATGCTTATGTGATGGTAATTCAGATATGTAAACAAATATAGATTTATTTTATAAAACAATTTTTCCCTAAAATTGGTGATATTTTTTTCATATTCTACTTTTGTTCGTTATGAATGGATTTATTGCACCGATGGAATTTCATTGAGTATTAAAACTAGTTAGAGAATTCTAACTTTTAAATTTTTGGACAGAAGAGGCGAGCTAACCTGTTTCGAAATTGAAAAATAACAAGCATTTCCCGCCTTTAATTTTGCTTTTATTTCCTCATCAATTTCGGTTTTTCAAGTTACTATAAAACTTAAATACTTAACCTGCCTCACCTTTTCAAATATCTGTATCACCAAAATTGCTCCCATTTCTACAGCTAACCATATATTTTGTTTTATCCATATTTATTTTTAGACCTAGTTCCTTACTGAAGTTTATCATTGTAGTTATATTTAGTTTTATAGTTTTCTTTTCCTCATAATACCACATCATCAGCATAACTGCTATTTTACCACCTAAAAAGTTAAATTCCTTTCGGTATTTATCATATTTTAGTGCTAGATTAAGTAGGTGATAAAGAATTGCCTTGTTATAAACCTGGTCAAACCTCGAAATTCTCAGAATAATGATTACCGATTTGTACCTTATTAAACATTTAAATCATGCACATCCGTACTAGATTTACTAACTTGATTGGTGATTCCCTGTTCAATCAAACACCGATAATTTCCTCAGCATTTATTCTCATACAGTAAAACAAATTTATTAAAAAATAAAATATAAAAGTTTATTCGTAATCCTAGAAATATGGATAATAATGTACCTACCATCCTAGTAGAAATGTTGAGGAACCTATACTGACCTATTAACATTTCATTAAGGTAAAATGTTTTATTTATAAAGTTGTTACTAAAAAATAAAAACAAACAAAAGAGAAAAAAATCAAAGAAAATACTCCAATGAATGTAATTATTTTTAATATGTTAAGGATGCTGAAGTATTATCTTATACTGAATTTGTTTCAGTTTAAAAAATTTCCCTTTTATTTGTGAATATTATTTTTTATAGTGTAGTCATGATTTATTACTTTAATTCTTGTTATTCATTTCAGGATATAGATGACAGTGATTTAGAAATGAGTTATACACATCTATAGAAAAGTTATTGCAATAAAGTGACTAATAACAATAAATAATAATAAATATGGTATTTTTTGTTTTATAATCATGATTGATTACTTTAATTCTTGTTATTTATTTCATGATATAGATGACAGTGATTTAGAAATTAGTTTACACATCTAAAGAAAAGCAATTGCAATAAAGTGACTAATAAACAACAAATAAAGCGACTTTATTTGTGAATGTTATTTTTTTTTATTATTATAGTCATGATTGATCATTTTAATTCTGGTTATTCATTTTAGGATATAGATGACAGTGATTCAGAAATTAGTGATACACATCTAAAGAAAAGTGATTGCAATTTGCATTCTTTAGTGAATTGGTATAATAATTTAAAGAGGAATCGTTCTCAACTAGTGATAGTACTGAAAGATTTTGAAGGATTCCAAACTACAGTTGTTAGCCAGTTGATTCTTATTCTTAGGTAAAAATTGATATATATTTTTTTTTATTTATTTATTTTTGATTTAATTTAAATCTGTATAGTTGACTGAGCGATAGGCTAAACAAATATTGAATATCTGTTTTACCTATCGCTTTGAACAGCCCTGATGAAGCCCAGCAAAGTGGGGCGAAACGTCGGACATTAAATAGTTATTTACTATTTGTTCTTCTTTGACCGCAACCCTGACCATCTTATGTTTAAGTTTTACAGTCAACTATATATATATATATATATTGTAATAATATTAAA
>NW_027108467.1:1336343-1361801 GCF_000696795.3 Halyomorpha halys
AACACTTTTACTATTAACTTAATTAAATTAATATCTCTGTTACAATTGTATTTAAATTTAGTTATAACCAAACTAACCAAGTTCACAATCTTCTTTCCGTTGATTCCTGGTGTCTTCTTTTTTCTTTTGTTCTGGCGTCCAAAAATGGCTTCCTTCTTGACAGAAATTGATGAGGACCTCTTCATACTGTCCCGTTATAGGGACGTCATACTGGACCTTTCTCTTCTCTGTCCAGACCACAACTGTTCCCTCCAAAAACAAAACCTGCCTTGAGGTTACATGTAAACATCGATTGTCGCACAACAGTTAGGGATTTTTCCAAATGATTTACTTTCTGAATATTATTCATTAGCACTATTTCTTGATTTCTATTTTTCCTTTAATTTACTGTATTTTCAATTATGATGGGAAGAGTTAAAATAGTTTTTCATGATATTTGAATCTGCTCAACATGGCCTTGATTCAACGGACTTGACTGAAGAATACGTACCGCCATCTTGGCTTTGTTTGGAATCACGAAGTTATTATAGACAATGAAAATTGGTTAGCTTGCTTTTTGGATAAACAAAACCAAATTAACAATCTTAAAATGATACATAAAATAAAACATATAAACCCTTTATACATCAAAATATATTATTTACTCAAAAAGAGCATATTACAATATATATAATTTTTTTTATATTCAATTTTTAATAATTAGTTTGTTGTTTTCATTATTCTGATTATTGTTGTTGGTGGAATTTATTTTTCTTTAGAATTAAATAGGTAATCCTTTAGCGCAATTCACCCATTATTACAATTCTCCTCGATGTTTGAAATGTCAGTGGCCCAGAGATGTTCTGCAAATAGTTAAATTGTAATTGTGGAAATTTACAAATTCTTTGCTCTAGTGCTGAGGTTTAAAAGAAAAAAAAAAACTTGAAAAAAGTCAGGAATTTCTATTCCCGAAATTGGTAGAACCATGATAGTTAAAATATTATTTAGTTAATATAGAAATAAATTCTCTATTCAAAGTTGAGGGAGGTGCTGACCAAAGTTTTAAAAGTTTGACTTTGGTAAGTTATTAATAAATAAATTTTGAAGGAGATATTAAGCTTTTTCAATAAATATATCATACCTGCCCTCTTCAATCAAAGAAGACCAGTCCCTGCAAGGTCAGCGGACAGAAGAGGTGCAGACGACTGAAAATTGAACATTGTAAATTTTTTTGTAAAAGTTGTTAATTGTTTTATTAGTAGTAGTTACATGTGTAACATCGAACTGTTGCTCAAAAGGAAGGGGAAGGTGGATATAAATAAATTTCATGTTCGATTTTTAATAATTAATTTATTATTTCCATTATTCTGACTTGTTAGTCTAGTTGAGTTACCATTATTGTTAGTGAAGTTATTTTTTCTTTATAATTAAGTTGTTAATCCTAACATCCCTGTGTTAAGTTTTGTAATATATTTATGTTATATTATTCCTCTCAACAAAAACATCTTGAAAATAATTACTTAATTATACTACAAAAAAAATTTGATTGGCACAAATGTAACAATATCTTTAAGAAACCATATTGAATTTTTTTCCCCCATTATTTTAAACAAATCATGTTTATTTTCATTTAGGCAAAATGTTACATTAAGACTATAAAATGTTTCGCACTTACCATTTTGTTTACACCTGTTTTTACCCCAACATGAAAAGTCTAAGGAATAAGTTCAAACTTTAGTGATTTCAATATATTGAGACTATTAATATGTAGGCCATGAATTAACTATATAGAGCCTTATCTCATTGGAAAGTTGCTCTAACTGTGATGAATTATGCTCAATTACTTTACGTGCACGTTATCAAAATCAGGATGTAAAACAACATGAAAGATGCACAATAAGTTAATATATGTCCGGCTTTTCTATTGGTATACCAATTAACAGGAAGGCTCTTAACCAGTTTTCCACTACCACTCTGCGCTGTAAGAGTACAAAGAGTAATATTGTACTATTTTTTAACAATCTGTAACACACGTGTCCTAAAAACGTATTTGCCCCTACTTACACTGTATTATTATTTTCCTAGTTATTTATACCAAATATTAATTTACCAAGGATCAATGTGTCGAAAATAGAACGTTTTTATTATATTTTCAACTGACTCATCTTAAGCAAATTTTTATTTGGGATTACCATCTCAGTCATTATAATTCATGACTTCTAACTTAATTAGTATACCGTCATTACAAATATAAACTGTCTGATATATATTTTTTTTCTAGTTGTGCTTAAATCAATTTTAGTGGAAAAAAAAATATATATATAATTATACAAATCAAACATTATTATATTTTTATATTTTTTTTTTTTTTTAATAGTGGCTATTTGGAGTACCTTCCTATTACGCTTGTCTTTGGAGTTGCGACTACAGAGGCAGCAGTTGGAGAATCCTTATCTCATAAGATTACATCAAGGTTAAACCTGAAAGTATTTCAGTCCCAGCCATCGGTTTACTTCCTCAACAACACTGTAAACAAGGTGAAATGATGATGAATATAAATTTGAATATTTAAGTCGTTAAATAAGAAAATATCACTGCTTTGCTTCTATAGCACATCTGACAAGCAAATATTTTTTTATTTGGTAAAAGGAAGCTGGTCCAGTTGCGGCCAAAAGAAGTCAAATAGTAATTAACTGTCAGGATTTTTTTTTAAGAGAGTCGATAGTTTCATATTAAAGTAAACTCTAAGGTATGACTAAAAAATGTGAAAGTATTTGTGAAAAAAAGAACAGGTTTGATTATTGTGGACTTGGTGTGCATATTGTTGGTTAATTTAGTACCACATTAAAAAATCTTTTTCTTTGTTTTCTTTGTGGTTCATTGCGTTTTTTCTTCTTGGCATCACGGTATCACGCAATAGTAATATTAAACATGAATTAAAAAGTGTTAAACAATTAATGAAAACGGAAATATAAATTAATAATAAGTAGATAAAAGGGAAATATAAAAATACAGTTTACACTAAAAGCTGGAAAATTTGGGAAATAATAAAATAAAGGTTAAGAAAAAAGAAAAATGATGAACAAAATAGAACTCCCACCTTTCTGAGTGATGGAAAGCTAAAGAATGAGCTTGAGGTGGATGCAAGGTGTAAACAGGGTAGTGGAGGGGGTAATTTGGCAGTTAACAAATTACATTACATTTGAGAACAAAAAGATATAAAGTAATATCAAATATTTTTTTATTTAGCGTTTGACATATTCCGTGGAATGTATTGTGGACTGCGGTTACTATGTGACAACCAAACTAGTTTTGGGACAGTCTATAGAGTGATCCCAATAGAGAATGTAACACTAGTTCTGTGGTATTCTCTTTGGAAAACCTTTGTAGACATCTGCTTGTCCATTCTCTTTTCTTAAAACGATTACAATTGACAAATCTGAAAACAATCATCTTTTTTTTTTTCCCTCTCTCTTTCCATTTCTGGTATACCACTGGGGTTTGCGCATGCCTTTGCTCCCAAAAATAATTTTTTTTCTTTTATAAATTAATTATAACGATTACAATGTTAAGGGGGTTCCTTTTAATTATTGGGAACAATTTTTACTGTCGACTTCATCCGTCCAGTAGGTCCTCCTGGTCCGCATCCGTCTGGATGCCTCCTGCAGTTGCCAGGCTGGTCCAGCCCTCCTGGTCATGGTCTGGGTCAGTTTCCACTTCTTCTGGTGGCTCGCCGGTGTTGGTCGGTCAAGCCCTTCCCATTGTGAAATGAGTGTGGCCCACTACTTCCTTCTGTTTGTAAATAAACTCCCTGAAGAAAGGATTATTCTCTTCTTCCATCAAAGAGTCTGACTTGATGAGGGTGAAAATCCCAGTCTTTCTTGACAGCCCGGATCGGTGTCCTTCCATAGCGGAGCCATCTACTACTATGTGTTATGCTGTTTGAGGAACTCCGCACCAGGGGTCGATATTCTTTCCAAAGCTCTGCAGCTTTCTCTGGAACCCTCCGTATCCTGTTAGGATCTGTGAAATAGTCTGGGAGGACCCATTTAGCCTTCAATCTAGAAAGGACGGTAGGGCAGAATTTTCTCAAAGTAGCGCCCTTCTGGCTTGCAACCCACCGTCCTCCAAGCTTTTTTTTTCGCAGCTTTTTTTCCTAAGTTTGGAGTCTCACCGATCACCTCTTGGAGTTCCTCCAGTAGTGTTTCCAGTCCGTGCCTCTTCACTTCATATTTGAGGACATCCTCCCTGAGGATGAGGTGTAGGGGCATCACTCCGGCCAGCACCTGCACCGCCTCATGTGACACTGTTCTGTATGTCTTCGTGACCCTTAGCAGAGCCAGTCTCTGTATGGTGTGCCAGTCTCCTCTTCTGTGTCTTCTTGAGGTTTCAGCTCCACGCAGGGGATGTGTATTTACCTCAGAATACCCAAGATCACACCTTTATATATGGTAAACAATCATCCACCATGGTCCCTCCAACATCCTAAAATAATTCTAGACCTGTCCAAATACTTCAAAAATAATACCGAACTAAATGAATATAAAGCCTGCTTTTCTTATCTTCTTCAAAACATGCTGAAATGGTTTATTATTTACATAGATGGATCTATATCAGACCAATCATCAGCTTCATCCTTTGTAACAAATGATTCAATGTTCAAAATTAAACTCCACAAACTATGCAGCACATTCTCTGCCAAACTCAAAGCTATAGCAGAAGTACTTCACTTCTGTTTGTCTTTGTCCTACAACAGTATAACTATAATTATATACTCGTTAAGGTCATTTAAAGGTTAAGATTGCATGCATGTGGAGCATCCGAAAATATCCTGCATCCATTTCTACCCATAGACTCTATAAAATCTGCGTATGTCAATTATATTTATATTGGTTCCAAGTCATGTAGAAATTGGAGAGAATGAACTGGCCGATCAACCTGCAGGATAAGCACTCGCACTCCCAGAATGGAGTAAAGCAATTTTAACTCAGAAATGAGCAAACTCCTAATAAATGAAATCAAAAATAGATGGCAATATTTGTGGAACAAAATCCCAGGATTATACTAAAAATTGTTGAAAAGGATGTCTAACTCTGGATTACCTCCAGCTGTAAATGTCGTAGAGAGGAGGTCATAATGACTAGACTCAGAGTAGGTCAGATGAGGCTCACTCCTATCTTGTCTCAAAACGAACTCCCCTGAAATGTCTATATTGTAACAATTTATCAATTAGCCATATCTTCCAGGAATGCCCATATTTTTAATTTAAAATATTAAATTAGCTTTAAATATTAGGGATTAACCCGGATATTTCAAAAACTCTTAGAGACAATGATAAAGCAGTTAAATCAGTATTTCAGTTTTTTAAATCAAAAGATTTACTGGCATAAATATAACATCAAGAAGAAAAAAAAATGATATTGAATAAAATATATATGGAGAATAGGGAAGGAAGAAAGTTTCTTAAATAAGTGAAAGAAACTTTCTTCTTTCTCTATTTTCCATGTATTTCTTTTTCTCCCTTGTTCTTTCTTTTTACAATATTGTTTTTACATTGGCTCCATTATTAATTTAACTAATTTTTTGTACTCATCTATATAACTAAAAGGTTTTTCTGTATAAGAATATGGTCAGGGTTGTGGTAAAAAAAGAACAAATAGTTTTTAACTATTTAATGTCTGATGTTTTGCCCCACTTTGCAGGGCTTCATCAGGGCTAAAAAGATACAAAAACCAACTAAGAACTTTACAACAATAAGGTAAATTACAGTAGAATAAATATTATGTTAAAATTAAGTGATAAGAAAATTATATATAATATACAATAAACTTGAATAAACCATGATAAAAATAAAATATGTAACAATGGTAAGAATAAAAATAAAAAAATTATGTAAAATATACAGTTAAAAAAGTACATGAGATGTATATAAAACAGAAAAGTAGATGTGGGAAAACAAAATTTAAACACTAACAGACGGAAAACGAAGAAGAAAGTAGAGATTAAATGTTGTGAAAGAATAAATATAATAATAATAATAATAAATGGGCAAAGAACAAATCGTGCTCATTTATTATCATCATTATTATTTTTATTTATATTTATTTGTTCACGACATTTATTTAATCTCTACTTTCTTCTTCATTTTCTGTCTGTTAGTGTTTAAATTTTGTGTTCCCACATCTACTTTTCTGTTTTGTTTTTGTTTTATTTACGTCTCCTATACTTTTTTAACAGTATATTTTATGTAATTTTTTTTTTTTTTTTTCGGCCAAGACTCCCATTGGAGTCCTATACTGCCTAACCATAGTTGGTGGTCAAAGTTCTTCATTTTGTGGGACCGCCACTCAATGAAAAAGTCAACGTCCCAGGTCGGATTTGAACCAGCACCGCCAATAGATATCAAATTGGTAAGACTGTGTCTTAACCACTGAGCTATGGACGGCCCAGTTCTTTTTTTTTTTTTAATTATTGGGAAGAAAATGCAAATGATAAGTAATTATTAAGAATTAAAATAATAAAATATGTAGGTAATGTTAAAAATAATAAAAAAAACAATTTAAATCAACATATGAAATGTATGAGAAAAAAACGATATATATTGTACAATGAGCAAGAAAGAAAACAGAATATATGTTACTAAGATAAAAGATGCATAGTAATATAGATGAGTTAAAAATAATTAATTAAAATAAATATATAATGTCTGGAAAAGTGGATAAGAAGGAAAAAGGGAGAAGTGATATCTCTCAATTGTTTTTGATTTAATGAGGTGGTTTTTACCTCTTCTTAGCTCTTTCCTTCCTGTCCTTCGTTCAGGCCGAGGCTCAATTTCCTTTCCTAACTTCAGATCGAGGTTTCATCTCCTCATATGAAATTCTCCCCTCTATGTCTGGAGTTTCATCCCTCCCCTTGTAACCACTCCTGCTTTTAAGCTTTATCTCATAGTCTAGTATAAAGTATTTTTATGCTTCTCGGTAATATAGCGTGTTTATGTTATAAATAAACTAATCCATGAACTATATGATCTTATAAAATTATGTGATTAGCTATCAATTGTGATGGGTGCCTGTTGTATCCAAAGTGAATTATAGTTATGGCTTTCAAAAGTTATCTAAAACAGTTTTAATTTTTGAATTTCATTGTTTAGCCTCATATTACAATAGAACTCAGTTTAACTGTACATAAAAAAGAAATTAAACAAGTAAAATAGTGGTGAAAAAATACTAAGTTCGGTAAAAAAATAAACTGATTTGGTGACTACTATTAAAAATTTAATATTTATTTTATTTATATATGACCTATATATTAATTAGGGGGGTGATGGTAGCCGTGTGGTAACGCACCTGTCTGCCAACCCGAAGGTTGCGAGTTCCAGTCCCTGGTTCTATCGGGGATTTTTTCAAGCATATAATTATACAATACTCACAGCCTCTCCCAGGCATTTGTGAGGCCTGTTAGCTAATGGGTGGCTCTCACAAAAATAGGAGAGGGAGTGATGAACCCACTCCATGAAAACCACATCATGAAACGCGTGATATATTTCCTAAGTACTAGGTATTCCTAAGTATACCTCGCACAAGGCCTTGGACCTCCACAGTCTGTTGCGCCAATAAGAATAATAATTAAAAATTTAAAGATCGTTGATATACTTGAATTAAATCATACATCATGAATTATTTTAAATTGATCTAATAAAATTAAGCTCATCATATTGTTTACTTTTTGACAAGATTTTAACTGCTATAACTATAATTTTGATAAACATAGTTTGAAAGTTAAAATATCCTGGTGAATGTTGTTCCTAGGTAGAGCTATGTTATAATATTAATTCCTTAATGTTTTAAACAGATGGAACTGAAATTTATTCAGATGTTTAACTTGTGAGTGATTTCTAAGGGAAACAAAATTTAGCCAATTTTGTTATTTAAAAGCTTGTTAAACCAAGGCAATAATATATTACTGTACATATGACCTATATATTAAATTTTGTATTGAATTATATTTTTTACCTGATATATGAGTTAAATTAATATTGTAGTTTTTTTTAATGCATTCAACATTAACCGGTCCTGTTCTTGCTAAATTCATATTTTGTAAATAGTCTTAGTATTTACTTTAATTTTATTTATTTTATTTGTATTATTTTCTTTGGAAGTTGTATTATTTTATTTTTAGAAGAAACAGATGTATTTATGTTGTGGCCAACATATTTTTAATAATTAGTTCCATCCTATTAATAAATTTATCTGTGATGGTTGTTAGCATTTTGTATTAGCGTGTTTTTATTTATGGCTACAGAGATATAAATAATACCATTATTTGTGTACATATGCTGGCTCAGGCGCCTTTACTTGGCTATCTATCTACGACTACTACTATGGTACTATCTACGACTTGGTAGTCCTGAACTGCTGGTATATCAAGAAATATTTCTTCTAACCTATTGGAGTCACAGGCACTCAGTATTTTATTTATATATCGTTATTAATTTTTATATATATATTTTTTTATTACTTATCATTATTCTGTTTGCTCATATGATTTTATCTTTAAATCCCCTTTTATTTTAATTTCTGTTCTTTATTGTAATTCTAAATGTTTTATTTTGATTATATGTTTATGTTTCTGGAGCTTTCAAAAAGTCCTTGGCAAGGACGGATAAGTGGGATTCATCCATTCTGATCAAATCAAAATTAGGTTTACTGTAGTTTGGAAAAATAAAGTTAACTTCGCGTATTGTAGTAGAAAGCTGGATAACAATATCAGGTTATGGTACTGGTGATTCTTTCCATTCTGCTCAATGTATTCCTATGAAGAAGATATGACTATACTTTCCCAGTTTTAAATTTTATTATTGTAAATTAATATTTTTTGTTCAGGTGCTCCTGTCGTCTGAATGTCCTTTTCAGTTGAGCGGAAAACTTTTTAATTTTTTCACATCTATATTTTTATTTTACGACTTTTCCGTCAACCGCTTCATTCAAGGTGTCAAGGTAATTTATTATTAATATATACATATATATTTATTTTTTTAAACGAATAAACAATTATTTTTTGCTCTATTACGATTTTAAATTATCTGTTTTTCTTTCATAGTATTGCGTTATGGATCATTTTTATAATAATAAAGTAGTTAGCCTTCTCTGTCGAAAAGAAATGAAACTTATGAAATATGTATCGAAACTAGATAATGATTGTTTAAAAGAAATCAGAGAAATACCATCATTTAAAAAATTCATAGAAGATAGTAAGGACGATAAACTTGTCACCGATGACGATTATACAAAGGTAAACTTTTGTATTACAGATTTCATTGCATTAAAAGTACTCAAGTAATTTTGTAACTTGATGTAATATTTTTATAGGAAGAAATATTAAAACAGCTATTATTATTGAGGAGGGCTATTAAGGAGTTCTATAGCGGCGTTCATGTTCTGTATAAATTAGTCAAAGGTTTACCTCAGGCACCATTGGGTAAGCAGGTACGTTTTTATTAGTTTCTTTCAAATCTTAACTTACAATATTTTATGATTAGGAAAATACATTAGTATTGCTATTGTTTCAGTTTAGAGAAGTGTATTGTACGGCTATGTCCAAGGATATAACAAAAACTTCAGAATATAAAGAATGTAATCAAATTCTCTTGAAGTTTCTTTCGAAAGATGAACTGGAAAGTATGTTAAAAGAGGTAATCATCCATTTATATGGAATGCTAATTATTCAAATTTATTCTTTTATTGTTTAAATAAAATAAATTGTTTCCATTTAAGCCTCAAACACTCTTTATTAATATTTAAATGTCCAACATTTCAGCCAATGACCATCCTCAAATAATTTACCGTAGATATTGTTTCGGGTAATCTAAGATAACCGAAAGACTGAAATGGATTGGGGGGCTCCCATAAAGTAGGCACTGCCAGTGCCAATACTTGTGGCCAACAACAAAAGCACCTCCTCTCTGTGGAAGAAGAAGCAACCTGGACAAAGAAAGCCATCTTTTCTTGCCAACAGTAGTTCTCTCTTTTCTTCACTATCATCTTTAGTGCAAAATGAGTGAGTAGAGAGACTCTGGAGTGCCCCACTTAACATTATCTAGCAATAAATGTTTTATTTTGGCCACCTCCTACACCACCTGTAACTAAGACAATAGAATTTAGTTTCAGTTAATCATTATTTTCATTATATACAGTCCACTACATCCCACCAGCTAATCAAAGTGAATGTGCACCTGGCCTTCAGTTGAAGGCGTACTTCATTCAGATATTCCTTTGTGAGATAATTATGTGGACTTTTTTTTTTTTCCAGATTCTTTGTATTCTAAAAGTAGGAGGAGAAGGATTTTGTTGGGCTGTTGCTGACTTGAAAAAGCTTAATGATGAATTACAAAATATTGGCTTAAATCCTGTTTCCAACATTGAGGAAAGTCCCACAAAGATTGATTTAAATGTGAAAAATCGTTCTCAACTAAGAAAGGTATGATATATATTTACTGTGCTTATTATTCCTCATAGGGGGCAGTGTGGTAATGTGCCAGTCTATCAACCAGGTTGTCAGATCAAACCCTGGTCCCACCCGGGCTTTTTTCAAGCATAAAAAAATGCAAAATTCACTCTCAACCTGCTCACAGGCAGGAATACATTAGGAAATACATCGCGTGAGGACTTAGACCTACAGGGTCTGTTGCCCATATAATAATAATTATTCCTCATAACAGTCCTTCAATGTTTTTGAAAATAAAGTATTATGTAAAATATTTGGACTGAAAAAGGATAAGTTAACCGGAGAGTTTTTAGAAGGGTACGCAATGCTTGAATTCAGGGAACTGCACCGTAAATATAATTCAGATTGTTACGGCGGGTAGGGGTTCAAAATGAACCTTTACTAGCTCAACCGTTAATGGTAAAAAAGAGAATTATATAGTCGAATTTTGCAAGATTGTATTTTTAAATATTTTAATATAACAAAATAAAAACGTTTGGAAAGAAAAAATATATATACATTAAATAAAAAAAGAACTTCTGATCAAATACAAAAATTAAAAACAAGAAATATTGTTTATGTCGTTTGCGACATAAAATAAAATTGTCTGGATATCAACCTGGGTGATGGGGCCCCGTGTCGGGAATTGTCCTCATGGGGAAAAAGGAAGAAGAGCCGCCCACCGTGACTTGTTGCGGATATCAGGGTTGGCCAGCCTGCTAGCTACTAACTGACTAGGGAGATAAGAGCGCCTGAGCCGGCATATACTGGTATTATTTATACCTTTGTAGCATAAATAAAAACATGCTAATACCAAATGCTTACAACCATGACAGATAAATGTATTTATAAAATGGAACCAATATTAAAACTATGTTGGCCACAACACAGGTAATAGATTGCATTAGGATGAATAAGATGGGCGTGAAAGGTTGTGGAACTTGGTAATAAATGGATCCCTAAAACATTAATTAGCACTGAACTGAGGGGTAGACTGAAACGTAGATGTTTGGATTGTATTAAGACTGATTTAGTAGATTCGGGGTTGGAAGGGGGTTACTGAACATATATATCCTCTTTTTTAATAAATAGTTGTTTTTTATGTACAGATGATTTTAGTTATGTTTTTATTTTATGTATCATTTCAGTATTGTTATTTGTTGTATTAAACCAAAAAGCAAGCTAACCAATTTTGATAGTCAAATATAGTGGAAAGATGCATCATTCAAGATGGCGGCGCGTCCTTCCGAAGTCTGTTTGAATTACTACTATGTTGAGTGGGTGGATTGAAATTTATCAACTTTTGTTGTTTCTCTACCATAGTTATAGAAAAAAGAATAATCTAAGAAGAAATAGAAGACAATAACAATTATGAATAAAATATTTACATCGTTGAACATTGAAAATATAAGAAAGGAAATGGTACTGTTTTTTGGATCGCCTGGTGAGAGGACATCTGGAGGCAGAGGTGATTAGAATCCATTGTTGATGGTTAGTCATAGCATTTTGGGAAAGAAGACATCAAAAACCATTAGCAATCATAGAAATTGGTTAGTTTAGCGCAACATATAATTAAGTATATTTATAAAAGTGTAATTAGTAGTTAAGTGTTCTGATTGCCTAGAAAACCTGCCCTGAGATTAAGAGTTCATAAAATTATGTATAATTTTAAATAAAAATTCTCATATCTATTTAATATTTAATCTTTTCATTTAACCTTGTCATCTTCAAAACTATATTTTAGATCTGAGAATAAGTAAAAACTATGAAATTCCCATTTATTTAGAATAAACAAATCGTGAATATTACATAAATTGGCGTCCCATATTGGCCCTAATTCTTTACAGGTTAGGTCACAGCAATCAGGACACAGCTTAATAGAAGTTAAAATTTAATAATTTTTTTTTTGTATCTTAACTAGTAAATGATAGAGGATAAATTACAGGCAACTGGGGGAAGAGATCCTAGAGATGTGATTCTTGGAAAATCGAATGGTATGGCTGTAGTTTTAACAGAAAATTATGAAGATATTGTTATCCAACACATTAGAGCTGGGAATAACTCATCAGTATTAAATAACTTCCATAATAACAAATTAGTGGGAGCAAATTCGAGTTCAAATGTTGAAAATTGCGATCATTTTGATACTAAACGTAAATGTTTCAACAATTAATGATGATGATAACCAATATGGCAGATGATATAATAAATGTAAAGGGTGCTATAAATAAAGTAGGAGAAGATTTAGTGAACCAATATAGAATTATGTGAAAATAACAGGAGAAGATTAACTGAGTTAGAAAATAAATTAGATGAAAAAGTTGGAAGTAGTTGAAACTGATTTAACAGTACACAACTCTGAATTATTGGATGAAAATATTGATGAAAAGGTTGAACATATTTTAACTTGAATTTTTTTTTTATTTTCTCATATTAATCCATGTTTAGTTTTGGTCCATTATCTACCTATATTATTTTTGGTCAAGGGAAAGTGTTTGAAAAGGGCCCTAAAGAATTCATTATCTCATTAGGCAAATTTATTCTCAGAATATTTCCAAAAAAAATTCTTAATAAAATTCTTACCATGTGAAGATTTATTTTTTCTTTTTATAATATTTTATGTTTCTATAATCCTCTAAAAGGTTCACTATGTGTGGAAGTTCATTTAAAAAACTTGTAAATGTTTTATTGGATTTTTTTTTTTTTTTGTTGAGACTACAATTATTAGTAAATTTAGTTACTATAACAGTCGTGGCTAGTAACAGCTACTATTTAATATCTCTTATTCAAATGTCTTTATATATTCATAAGTATTCAAAAATTTATTATTTTAAATTTGATTTTATTTCCCTGGACTGCAGCCAGGCCTTTGAGAGCATGTCACACCCGCTACTGCTTCGCTGACTGTAGGAGTTCTTCAGAAACTACCTTAGTGGAAGATTCTTTGTAGTAAGAGTTGACGTGGACTTATCTCTTCCGGTCCCAACCACTTATCTCTTGCGGAGTCCCTGAGGGCTCTGTACTGAGTCCTCTATTGTTTGTCATTTTCATGGCACCAATAGGTGACCAATTCATGGCCCTCAAGCATCCAGAGGCAGTGGTAGCAGCCTATGTTGATGATGTTTGGCCGCTTCAGCCACCATCATAGCTGCTCTAAAGAAGGCATCAGGGTTCACTCTGCAAAGACGGATGCCATAGTAATGTCCTTTCAAAAGGGCAAAAAGTACAAGCTACCTTAGCAGTTTGTCATGGATGACGAAGGTCGGAAAATATCTAACACCATCCTCTACCTTGGCGTGACTCTAGACAGGCATCTTACCTCTAGTCATGTTCACGTCAGGATGAAACTAGCCCTGCAGAAGTCATATAGGTTCTACCACCTGCTTACCTCACAGCAGATCTCCTTACGATTAAAGTTACAAATATACAAGGCAATAATCCGCTCAACTCTGCTCTACGGTGTGCCACTCCTGCGACACCTCTACAAATGAAATTCTTTGATGGGCTGAAAACCTGTGCCAATCGGCTATTCAGAATAATCACACCTCCAACAAGACCTGGAAGGTGGCAAAGTACTGTCCCCTTGGTCGGCATGCTTGCTGAGGGAAGGGATTCTGGCTCTGCAGCCTGGATTCAATAAAATAAAGAAGCCAATAGAGTGGTCCCTCCCCACTCATTAAATAAAAATTATAAGTTAAAGGCACAAAGCGCCAAAAAATACCCCTATCCTAATAATACCAACGGGTAAAAATAGGAAATTAATTTGTAAATATTGTATATATACCTATTTTGTCAATATTATATATTGTAATTGTATAAATAAATAAAATAGGAGGGTGGGAAAAAGAAAGGTATCATATATTTGGAAAGCGATTGGTGGTATCGGCATCAAACCTTCTGATTTGCTAAGCCTATTATTATTCCTTATATAAATTAAGTAATTCCAATAAATTTTTTCATCAAGTTATTGAAGTGTACTTATTTCAATCCTCAGAAAGATGTTTGTTGATTTAAGAACTGAAATATTTTTCTTCTCCAACTAAGGAACAGTGACTGTTAGTTCTTACTTTTTATGTATGTCAGTTGATTAGTATTAATAAAAAGGTTTATAAACACATAGTTCTTACTAGAGAATAAATGCAACCCTCAATTTATTGTTTTCATATATTATCATGATATTAAGTTATTTGGCTTCTTTGGTTCTTGCAATTGTAATTCATCTAATGTACATATTCAACAGGCTTAATTTTGAAAAAACTAAGAGCATTCTCATTGGTTTCTAGTACCTGCTTAATTCCCCATACTTATCCCCTACTCTACCACAATTGCCAAACCATTCAATTCCAAATCTCAATTAAAAATTAGTGATTTTTCAACGGCACCTATCCTGGAATAACCATATTTCCTGAATTTCCCGGAACCCATTACTATCCTTAAATATTTCTTAAGATTCCTTGATTATTTACCCTTCAAAACCCACCAGCTTCTAGTTACCTCCCTCATTTTCTCCCGTTTTGATTATTACTGTATGGTGGATTGTTAGGTATGCAAGAGATGTGGTCGAAGAGATTAATGAATTGTCCTATAAGATTTATCTATCTTCAGAATCACTTGACACTCATGTCTCCATTTGGTACGCTGAATTAATGTAGCTTTACCCTTTTTTTCCATTGCAAATATTTCCACTTCCCTATCTCTTTTCAGCCTTTAAAACTAATAAGCCTCCCCATATCCTTTTTTTGTTTTCTTCTGTCTACTCTTACATACAAGATCTCAACCACTAAACTTGTATATTCCTTCTCATAGAACGGTCTCCTTCAAAAAATTGTATATAATTCGAGGTACCTCTTTCTGGAATTCTATACACAAGCATCCATCCCTAAAACCTCTTCATTAATCTCATTGAAACATACATTATTTCTCGGACTTTTCAATTATCAATCTACCTCAAATTTGTAACAGTAAGCAAACAACAAACAAGAAGTAGGATTATTTAAATTTATATATTTTAAATTATTTAATTCATTAATTTATGGAATATCTGATTGCCAACTATTTTATTGTAAGTTCATGTTTTGAATATTTATAAATATCATGTTTGAAACTTCTGTACTTTTGTTTTTATTTTTTATATTACTGTTTTGATTTTGTTATTATTTAATTATTAAACCATTCTATGCCAGACGATTCACACTTAAATGTACAGTGTAATTATTCTTAGGGGACTAGACATCCCAGAATAATATTACTTTTCATTTCATTCATGGATTTTTCAAATCTTGGTCTGAAGTCTAATTACCTTTTTTCCTCTTTAAATGTTTAATATTTTAATTAAGGGGTCATGACACAACTTACTGGCAACACTGGAGTTATGGTAGCCCTTGTTGGCATCACTGAAGTTAAAGTTTATTGGATTTACCTCCACTTTGTTGTATTGTTAAAATATACATGTGTTCATTTTAAGTGTTAATAAAGCTTGTACCTATTAGGCTACATTTTGTATTCCTTTATTGGTGACCTCCACGTGATTAGAACATGCAACCTTCTGGTACTTGCACTCAGATGGATTGCGTTTGCCACTACAATGACCTTACACAGGTCTTTATAAAATGATGAAATGATCTATGCAAATCTGCATTCATGGTTAAAGAGAGCTTTGATGGGGATTTTCCTGTTCGAAAAGACAACCAATCTACTTCTCCGAAGTCATTTACCAATGGCAAGCCTGCATTTATTGGAGGTTGGTCTGAAAAGTTTCCGACCTAACAAAAATACAAGACATTTTTTCTGAATTTTTTTTTTATTTTTCAACATCTCCTTGTAACTCTACACTCTACTCCCAGTGATGCTCCCATATCTGTAACCTGTCTAAAAAGTACTCGGTGTTTTTTTTTTTCTGCAAAATAATTGTCCACGAAGGTGATTGCCTCTTCATTTGACGAAAATCTCTGTCCTTCAAGGGCAATTTTTAGATGAGGGAACAAAAAGAAGTTGCTTGGGGCTAGATATGGCGAGTAAGGCAGATAGTAAAGCAGTTCAAACCATAATGTGTGGATTTTCGCCATGGCAACCGCTGATGTGTGGGGCGGTGCATTGTCTTGGTGAAACAAGATTTTCTGTATATGTGGCTGTTTTTTCACAAATTCTGCCTTCAGCTTGTAAAGTAATGATGCGTAGTATGCTCCTGCAATTGTTTTCCTTTTTAAAGATAGTCAATTAAAATAACTGTATGACTATCCCAAACAACAGTTACCATCACTTTACCACCCGAGAAAACAGTTTTTTTTTTTTTTGGAGCCGGTTTCCCCTTTGCAGTCTACTGTTTGGACTATATTTTTGTTTCAGCCATATAGTGGTGTATCAAAGTTTCATCTTCAGTAATTAATCGGCACCAACAGAACGTTGGAAATGTTCATCTGAATTCATTTTTGGTCTAACGTGGCACCCAGTGTGCAGACAGCTTTCTCATATCTGAATGTTGATTTAATATGTAACAAACACGTTCTTTTGACATGTTCATAACCTCTGCTATCTCTCTCACTTTAATTTGGCAGTCTTGCACCATTTGGTGATGTTTTTGCCGGTAGTTTGCATGTCCCGAACGTTCATTGTTTCCCAAGCTCTTACAGCCACATTTGAATTCAGCTACCCCAAATTTCATTGTGGTAAATGATGGTGCAGAGTCCCCATACACTGAATCCAACTCATTTTTGATTTGCATTGGTGTATTACCTTTCAAAAACAAATATTTAATGACAGCTCAATACTCGATTTTGTCTATTTTCACAAAAACACTCAAACGACTGTTACATAAACACTGCGAGCCCAAAATGGCTGAAACTTTGCTGGGTAACTGTGAACAGATGAACAATGAAATTCACTTGCTTTTATTTACGAGTGTAACCATCTTCACATTTCAGTCGGAAACTTTTCAGACCACCCTCATAATGCAAAGCAGCATGTGTTCATTCCAAGAGTTAATGAAGGTTGTTCGTATTAGTCTACATTTTGTATTCTGATAGGTGTAATTTACTTACAGTGTAGAGGTTAAGAGCTGTTATATTAATGATTAGATAATGGTTGTTTATTTTAATTAATATGCTATCTTGTTAATAGTCTATATATTTTATATTTTTAGAAATTAGCAGAGATGAGTTCGAAGGGTCCAAAAAAAGTGGGTTATGAGATCATTAGAGAAAAAATAATAGATTTTCTTATGGCTTCATTGATACCCTCTTGCATTACACCTTACACTGAATGGACAGTCCTTTGGGAATTAGTAACAATACGTGATAAAGAAGCAAGAAACAAAGTTGTGCCCAGAATTCGTGGCCCAATTCATACTGCCTTGAATAATCCTCATCAGTATTTACTGGTAAATGATTTTTTAACTATTTTTACTAGAAAGTATTATCTGATGTGTATAAACATACACAGATTTATACATATATCATCGATGTAAAACCAATATAGCATATCCGCAAGTTTTGCTGTCTTGGATTTTGTTGAATTTCAGGAATTTTCACTTCTCTTTAACGGACACTATTCATAAAATATAAGTGTACAAGCTTACGATTCCAGAATTAATGGCATTAAGAGACCTTTAGTTATGTGGTGAGCACTCATGGTATGTATACAGCGTATTAGTATATTAAAACAAAAAATTAAATCTGTACCGCTACAACCCATGAAGGGCCAGGGGTGCAGTACTTTGTCAGGAAGTACTGCTACTAGGCCAACGGTTGTGCTAGGAGGTGATTTGGTCAGAATCATGTCGACTGCCACATTTTTACCCAATTAAGGGCACCCACTTTATGTGACTGGTTGGACCCCGGAGGACTACTGAACCCACAGGACTGACTCACGGCTACAGTGAAACAAAATAACTATCTGCCACAGCTGAATTATCGTATATATGTATACAACAATCTATGTTAAAAAAAAAAATTAAACCCTTCCCTCAAAATTCGACATACTATCCTCAAATTTGTGTCCTAATAATGATGCTTGAGATGAAATGTACCTAGTGCATTTCATCTATGCTAATTAATGCATGGAATTAATTTTTTTCAGACTTACCAGGTTTCTTAATATCTACCAAGATTATCCCCTCCAAATAAAGGATTCTCTTCTTTAGAGAAGCTGGGTGTTCTGTTTTAGAAGAAAGATAAAAATTTTAATAATACAAAACATAGAACGTTATCATGGCATCCTACATTTTAGTTCCCTTCCTTTTTACATAACCTCCTACCCTACTACACACTCTAATTCACTCTACCTTCTGTCTCTGTTTGGCCTTCTCAAGATTCATTATTCATTTTATAGCTAATTTTGTTTTCTCTTGTCCTTCATTGGCTAACATATATTTTATTTTAATTATATTATTTCAATTTCTTGAGACAAGGTAATTATTTATTAAATAAATCAAAAATTCGTATCCCTTTTTGTCTCAACACTTTATTTTTCACCAGTCCTACGTTTGGCCATTCTAGCCATCCTCAAGGACATCTTCAATATATTTCTTCCTCACATTGATTTAAAGTTTCTTTTGCAGGCTATTCTGCCCAGGTCATTTTCTTCATTATAAGTTGAAAGCCTATTTTTTAAAAATTTAAAATCATTAATATTTAATTTTTCTTATATAAGATTATCCACAATTAATACACTACCATATAACAAACCCTTTATCTAAATAAACGGTAAAAATAAATAAATGGTTTGTTATATGGTAGTGTATTAATTGTGGATAATCTTATATAAGAAAAATTAAATATTAATGATTTTAAATTTTTAAAAAATAGGCTTTTAACTCATAATAAAGAAAATGACCTGGGCAGAATAACCTGCAAAAGAAACTTTAAATTAATGTGAGGAAGAAATATATTGAAGATGTCCTTGAGGATGGCTAGAATGGCCGAAACGTAGGACTGGTGAAAAATAAAGTGTTGAGACAAAAAGGGATACGAATTTTTGATTTATTTAATAAATGTATTTTATGATTATTCTCTGCGCTAAATTATTGTGCATTTCATTGTCCATCAGTGTCAATTATTTATTCAAATTTAATACTTGATTTCATCTCTGAAGATTGATGTCTTTCAAGGTTTTTGCTATAGTATACAACAGGTTCATTAATTTATTCCTTTCACTTATTTATTCTATGTACCCACAACCCTAATTTCCATCTTTGAGAACCAAAATAAACTAGATTTCCCCTGCAGCTATCGAACTGTGAGTACTGTTCATTATTATAGTATATAACTTATCTTTTGTTCATATTTTCCTACATTACATTTTTCCTGCTAGAATTGACTCAAGAGATGGCTGGTCTATTTTAATTATTATTATTTTGCAAGTAATACTTTCTACCCTAAGCTATAAGAGGAAAGGCATGATCATTATTAATATCGTTTTAATCCATTATTTCATTCCCAGAAGTTTTTTCACTTCTGTCGGCCAAGACTTCCATAATCACTTTTTTTGTTTTTTGCATTCGTATTGTTTACCTTTAACTTGCATTTCACAACAAAAATATCTATCTCACTGAATATTAAATGTTTTTTGATTCTTTCTTTTATAATTATAGGTTTTACATAACTGCGCTACCTCATTCTAATTTCCCTGTGGACTTTATGCCTCACTAGGTATGTCCTGAATCCTTCCATAGAGCCAATCCTCGACTTTTATAACAAAATTTATAATAATATTTAATAGTATACTAAATATTTAAATAATAAACATATAAAGTATATTAATTATAAATCAATAATGCATAAATAAATGTTAATTGTACAATAACTCTTAGCTTGGTACTAATATTATAATATTAAATAATAAACTGATTATTTACTAAAATTAACATAATATAAAAAAAAAAATTTTAATTACTTTTATGTGTAATTTATTTTCTTGAGGCATCTATAACACCAATAAGGCATAATCAACAGGTGTATATTCAAAACTATTATATTCTTTGGATCGGAACTAATTTGTATATGAGATGGTGAAGGCTGTGTTAAATTTATAATAAATCTTCTGTCTACTTACCTTTTTTTTTTTAAATATGCGTACTATTTATATTAGAAGATTTATAGTTGATTGTATGTAATAGATGGTAGAATGATAGTCTGGCTTGCAGTAAAGAAAGTTATAAAATAGTAAAAATACAAACTATTTATTAGTAACTAACTTTTCTATAATTAACCATCTCCAGGCCAGAGGTGAAGGCCTTTATTATTATTTTTCTTTCTTCTATTATCTCTTTCTATTCCTTTACCTGTCCGTTCATCTCACCTTACTCGTACCTCATTTACACCCCACCAACATATTATAAAAGCTTAAAGTTTGAAGATTCTAGGAATCTAGCTTGAGAGATTGATCAGCTCACACCGCTTGGGATCCACCCCAAATAGCGCGAACCTCATGTCCGCAAATCGGTCACACCAAAATACAATAGGTATGCTGTCTCATCCTCAGTATTGTAAAATCTGCCCAAGGGTGACTGTAAGCTTGAGGTTAAACATATGGTTATTTAATCTACAGGGACCTGTGTAGATCTCTGTAACTATCCTGAGAGAACTCTTATCCAGCCCTTGCAGTTCCTCGCTTTGGCTCTTATGGGGTTCATCTAGGAACAGCTTAGTACTCACCACTCTTTCTCTTAATTTTATATTTGTTACTGTATCTATTAAGACATACATAACTATAGTTTTACATAATTAATTTTATCATTCAGTGCTGTACTTATTATTAATTACTATTCCATTTATCCATATTTATATTTTCATAACTTGCTGTGTTCCTCTTTTTTATGTACAGTGAAGTCTCACTTATACGAAACTCACTTGTACGAAACATTCAGTTATGCGAAGAATTTCTCAATCCCCTGCAAAAACCCCTGAATTATGTGTATGTAATTATCCATTTATACGAAGGAAAGTTTGGACCCGCTTTATGTACATATTAGTAAATTTTATTCAGTTCTTTGAATTTTTGTTTCTTCCGTAGTAAGACAAAGGACGAAAAATACCATGAGTAAACAATTTTTTTCCGCGAATAACATCCGGTCCCAATGACTCTTTATGTTTATATTCTACTCCCCAATGTATAATAATAAGCTCAGACGATTCCAATTCAGATGACGAAGAACCTTTGCCTCTTCCATTTTTGCAGAAGCTCTTGAAGCATTTGAAGTTGTATATGCGAAAGAGATTAGCGAGAAGGAATCTAACACCTTAACAGAATGCGAAAGAATGATGTATTCAGCCAAAAGCAACATGACACAATTTTTTTGTCAAAAATTAAAAAATTCGGATTAAAGATAAATTAAATTTTTATATAATAAACAAATTTTTTTTTCACTTTACTTTGTTTTTCTTTCAACTGCATACAACATACGTATATGTACCTACTAATTACGAAAACAGAATTCTCAAAAATATACGTACATAATATGTATTCACTTACACGAAATATTCACATATACGAAGAATTTTTGGTACCCTCTCATATTCGTATAACTGAGACTTCACTGTATAACTTTTTACATTCTTTCTATTTTTTATTCTAATTGTTTTATCATATTTTTTAATATTTTAATTAAATAGTACTTATATGCGAAAATACGATTTTTAGATTTTTAAGACTATATGTTATTTATTTAAAAATTTTATAGTAGAAAGTTAGTCCGGGTGACGGTCAATAAAAGTATCAAAATAGGAAAGGAAAACTATTTATTTTTAACCAATGTTTTTCCCTACTTTGCAGGGTTGTCAGATTAAAACAGACCAACATCAGTTGACATCACTGTTTCAGTCTGACAGCATTGACGAAGCTCTGCAAAATGGGGCGAAACATTGGTTAACAACAAATAATTTTTTTTTACTATTTTAATACCTTTATTGACCGCCACCCGGACTATCTTCCTACAATCTACTTCATACGGCCAACTGTCTTCTTCCAATAAAAATTTTATGTTTTAATTTTATTCTATATTTGTTAAAGAGGAGGAAATCTTTGGGTTAAGTAAAAAATTATTAAAAAAAAAGATTAAAAAAACAAATAAAGTATAGAAAGAAAAAAATAAAAGAACAAAAATGGTATATAAGAATTTTAAAAAAAAAATTGTCTAAATAGATTTAAGTATGCTGTGTAGTTAGCAGCCCAATACAGTTAGCCGATACAACTTTTTTTTAATAAAGCTCTCTCTTATACCTTTCTTGGTCGCTGTTCGGACTATCTTCCTACAATATGTTATTTATATTTATCCTAATAAATTCTGTAAAAGTTGTATGGAGTTATTTAACAAGACATATCTATTTTTCTTATATATTTCTTCTTTTTCGCTTTAGTGTGACTGTTGTAAGCTAGAAGATGATGCTGAAATCCTCCCCACGATGCCTGACATATGTATAGCCTACAAGCTTCACCTTGAAGGAGGTCCACTCATTAACCTTTATGATTGGCTCCAGGTAAGTTACTTAAATGGAACTGATTATTTTTATTATTATTCAAATTTCAGGTACAATCGGGTTTAAAACAAGGTGATTCTTTTATCACCTATCTTATTTAATCTAGCACAAGAATACGTCATTAAAAGTGTGATGAATACCAAAAAGGGTTTAACTTTGGGTGGTAAAATACCGGTGCTTGGGTATGCTGATGATTTGGTATTATTCGGTGAGGACAAAGAAACTATAGAACTAAATACAATCACGTTAATAAACTGCAGTAGAAACGCAAGCAATTTCAGTGATATAGATGTAGCAGGAAATACGTTTGAACAGGTAGAAAGGTTTAAGTATTTAGGTTCTAGTGGGAAATGCTTGTATTCTTCAATTTCGAAACTGCTTAGCTCGCACCTTCTATTGTAAAACTTAAAAATTAGAATTAACCAAACTATTGTCCTTCCTACTGTTATTTATGGATGTGAAACGTGGCCTCTTACACTAAGGGATGAACAGAGCCTTAAGATATTCAAAAATAAAGTATCATGTAAAATATTGGGACCAAAAAAGGATAAATTAATGGGAGAATTTAGAACATTACACAGCACTGAATTAAGGGACCAGCACCCCCTAAATGTAATTCAAGTTATAGCATTGGGGCGTATAAGATGGGCTTGTAAGGTTGTAGGGTTTAGTAATGAGCAGATCCCTAAAATGTTAATGAACACCAAGGGGTAGACCAAAACGTGATGGGAGAATTGTGTTAAAACTGATTTAGTAGAATTGGGTTTGCAGGGGCGTCACTGGAATGATGTATGCAGAGTGCGTTTAGTGGTATCGGCATCGAACCTTCGGGTTCATTAGGCCTTCATTATTATTATTATTATTCAAATTTCAGTTATTTTCTATTTTACTCAATTTTAAATTGTGGAATTATTATTTTAAATAAAAGTGGTAGTACCTCTCTAAAACTCCTATTCCCCAGCATCTTTACTTTTGATTACCTTCCCGCAAAGGTCCTGGATAGGACTTAATTAGATCCTATATCTTAAAACTTCTTCCTCAAAAAGCCGTGCCATTCCTCATCTACATAGTAAACACTAATCTGCTCAGTATATTTTCCTGACATGTGAAAACTAACTACGGTCAAAATGATATCCATACCCAAATAGCCATCGCCTGTATCCCATCCTTGATTCTAATCATATAATTCCACATCACCCGTTTGGATTCTTAACATCCCACTCTGTTATCCAACAATATCATCTTATGGTGGATGCTCTCTCGTCTGCATTGAAGTACGGAATGTACAACTCGGGTGTCTCGAAGTAGAATAGGCTTTTAGCATCCAGGACTACTTTACAAACTCCGTAAATTCCTACCCACTACATACTTTCTCATTATCCAATGCTATCTCTCTGATTGATTATTTAAAATAAACTAGAACAGTTCCTATTCATACTATACTATTTTTTATATTTTTTGTTTTTTATTTTGTTTTAGTCTTTTTCAACTATCATCAATCCCGGAAGAAGTTTGGACAACGCTGATGATGTTGATCCAACTACGCAGTATCCTTTATCAATACAATATTAAATTAATTAATTAATAAGTAGAAAATGTTAGTACATTTCAAAAAATTAATCACTTCAACCTCAGGTAGTGATTTTAAGCTAAAGGATGTGTGATATGCAATGAGGGAGTGTTTAAATGCAAAAGTATTATTGTTCCTGAACATTTTTATTATTTTTTACTTTTTTAAGCCCCATGGGTGCTTAGAAAGAGAAAAAAAATATTTGTTATTAATTTGTTTATTATTAAATTGTTAAAATCAAATAAAATATTAAAATATTCGAGAGGGAGGAAGGTTCTATTGAACTAAATAAACAAAACAACAATTTATAGATGTAAGATGGTTAGACCTTTGAAATCAATGGGTACACTGAAAAGAATTGGTAATTTTTTTAGAATTATGATCTTTTTAGTTAAAAAACATTTCTCTTAAAGGTCCATGGAGTCTTTGTAACCTTTAGTTGGGAAAAAATCTGGCAGTCGATCATGGTTCTGACCAAATCGCCTCCTTGCACAACCGTTGGTCTAGTAACAGTACTTCCTTACAAAGTACTGAACCCCTGATCCTTCATGGGTTGTAGCGCTACAGATTTATTTATTAATATTAATTTCTAAAATATGTTATGACAATGGCCATCTTATATATTTGAATACTTACTTCTTAATTCTAATATACAGATAAACATGTTTTTATAAGTACCATCTTGAATTGAATTATTTTTCCTTAAATACCTTAATTAGAGCTCGTTTTACGCAAGCAGTAGCAGAATTGGAATTCCTTGGATTTATTAAATCCTCAAAGGCTAAACCTGATCATGTTACACGTCTCACCTGGGGAACTAACAAGTAGAAGCGCCTTCATGATAGACTTTATTAATTCTATCCAAGTCTTGTGATGATCTCAGGCTTTATTAATTCTATCCAAATCATGTGATGATCTCAGGCTTTATTAATTCTATCCAAATCATGTGATGATCTC
>NW_027108467.1:1361851-1363676 GCF_000696795.3 Halyomorpha halys
TGTGATGATCTCAGGCTTTATTAATTCTATCCAAATCATGTGATGATCTCAGGCTTTATTAATTCTATCCAAATCATGTGATGATCTCTATCAAAGGATCGATCGAAGGAAAAAGGTTTGATGAATACAGAGTGGGTGTATTCTAAAGATTTAAAATCACTTGGAAGTGAATGAAAAATTTTATAATGAAGTAGTAAGGTAACAGATGGAGACATTTATTAGTTGCATGGATTCATATAGCAGTGGCATTTCAATACTAAGGGGGCTCTAAGTGATAAATATTTTAAGCCCTCTCCACTAAAAAAAGTTGCAACTTTTATAGGCCACAAAGATAACAGTTTTTAGACTTATTTGATAATTTTATTGAGGATTTTTTTAACCTTTTCTATTTTTTCAACATATTTAAGTTATGTTGTTTTTAAACCTCAGAGAACAATATAGCCACTTATTATTCTTATCGTTTAATCCATCTCTGCCATAGAGATTTAACTTTATGGTAGTCAACTTACAATAAATAATCAACCGTAATTTTATTTAACCTGTTAATATTATTAATTTACTATATGCTAAATACAATAGTTTTAAGTTAAACATTAATGGTGTTGAACTAATTTTAAATAACAATATATTTTATCTATTGTTATTTATTATTTATATTATCATATATTTTGTTGCTAGTTTTTTATAACGTTATTTGATAAATTTAACAGAATCAAATGACTGAACTTTTAAATAAACTAAGAAAATATTTTATACAGGTTTGTTCTAAGGAAGTTTGGAAAATAAGGTGCTTATTTCCTAAAATATATGGTTTTTATAAAGAAAAAAAAGTTCATTGTGTTGATTGTTTAATAAACCTTCTAAAAGTTTTTCATTTTTCCTGAAAAATTTCATGTTTTGCTCTTATACCCTTTCCCATGTCAATGCTTCAATTATTTTCCTGTTGTTAATAGTTGCCAGGGTGTATATTATTTGCTAGAAAATTTGAATAACTGTTTACAATGTTTTAAAGAACGTCTACGCAGTCAGTTGGAATGACAATCATCATTCAAAAGTTAGACTGACTTGAATCACAAAGCTCTTATACTGTCAGTTCGACTAAAGATTATAAATGAGCTATCAAACAAAAAGCTTGTTTGAACATTATTTTGGTATTTGCCTGCAAGAATAAGTGAAATGTACGATATGAATAAAGTACTCACAGCCTCCCCTCTATTTCATATAATTCATCATTATTATCTACTTGATCAGTCTGAATGTCCATCTTTAGTTTTAATTCCTTTCTGACTGAGCATGTAGGCATCAGTATGGAAACATAATTTCTCTCTTATTAGATTAATTTTTTAAAAAAAATAAAACCTTCATTCTTTAATTCCTGCTATCTTTCCTTTAAAAAAATATTTTCTTTTACTATATTTCTAAATGTTATTAACTGTGCTATTAATTCAAACATACATGATCAAAGCTTCTCTGGATTGTTCTCCTTTTTTTCTTACGATAAGAGATATTTGTTTTTAAAATAATTTTTTATTCATTAATTTTATCTTATTAATCTGGTTAATAACTTAGAGAGATTCATAATAATTGCTTTATTAACATATCTTGGAAGAGCAACTGTCAGTGTCCAGTACCATATTCATCTCTATTTAACAATTTTAAAATGAATTATGATATATATATGCTACAATATTCAATCCCTAAATTATATATTTGAATATAAACATAAATATTCAAACAAATGACATGGTATAAAATGGAGCAAACAAAATTAATGGTATGATTTTTTATTAATAATTTACATGACAAATATATAAATTATGAATTA
>NW_027108467.1:1363726-1381781 GCF_000696795.3 Halyomorpha halys
GTTTAACTTTTTGAAGGGTGTTAAATGGTTAAATATTTCCTTCTTTCAGTGTGTTAAAACGATATAACATTTAACATGGTTAGAAAGTCTGTTAATAGGTCTGCTAACTGGAGAATGAAGTCACATAACAGAAAAATTGAGCTCCACTCCATTTTATCTATTTCATTTTGATAGGTTAGTTGTTTTTGCTTTGGACAATGACATTTTTAAAATTCTAATAAAGTAATGGGGGAAAAAACAAAAACTGGGAGAAGAAGCAAGGAACAAATGAGTAGAGGAAATATGATATGACAGCTGTGGGAGATTTTATATTATTTTGTGAAGATTATAAGGTTACAAAACAAGTAACCTTATTAAAGTCCGGAAAATCCGCTAGGAGCTCCTCTGCATTTAACTTATTAGGCTGCTCACAATCCTCTACTTATAACATTAAGCTTGTTAAAAATGTTTACATTTAACACATTATGAACTCTCCTAATGTAGCATACATATTTAATAATAATAATTTATTTAAAAGATGTTGAATAGAGATGTACAAGGTGTTGTGGCACCGATAGCTATTCTTCTAATGTAAATTGTACATAGAAATGATTATGAGTATAGACCAGATTTTTATGGGATTGCATCTTTTGTTCCTTAGCTTCAAATTCCATCAAACCTCGTCAGAAATTTGTAGTATGAAAAATACATTCAAATAACACTACACAAAATGGCATGTTTTTCTCTTTTTGGGCAAAATTTTAATTTTTGTTACTTTCAATTTAATTCTTCAACTAGATTTCTCATATTCTATCCATGTAGGTGTATATATGACAATATTTATTCATTTTGGAAGAAGATAGTTGACTGTATATTGTCAATTGTAGAAATATAATCTGGGTGGTGGTCAATATAGGGGAAAAAACTATTTAATGCTAATAAATGTTTGTGGGGCTAAATGAAAACAATGTAAGGTGTGACAAGAAAAATAAAATAAATATACAGGGTGAATAAAAAAGTTTTACAAAAATATTTTTTTTAAACAAAGACAATTTAAGTTACAAATATAAATATGCAATATAGTATAAATATAAACAGATAGTGAACTAATTAATAATAGGTATTGTCACGTGTGATAGAATTGTAAATAATTTAAAAAAAAAAAAACAGGTAAGAGGGGAGAAAAAGGAGGATGCGAGTGACCCTATTCCTTTCCAGCCTTCAGAAAAGTTAGGTTTTTATATAAAAGTAAACTTGCCATGGTCAAAACATCTTATATTAGATGCTTATTTAGCCCTGCAAAGTGGGGAAAAACGTTAATTACGAATTAAATAATTTTTTTACATATGAGGAGATGGTTGGAGGTGCGGTCAGAAAACAACACAAATAAGGTAAAAACTTATTTAATAGTGCCAACGTTTCGGCCAGAATGTCTAGCCTTCATCAGGACTTAGAACGTAGAACTCACCTACTTGTTTTTAAAAATGACAAACAGAACTTATCATCTATCCAACTAACATATTCCCAAATAGTTAATTTATTTAAAAAATAACAATTGAAGAAGTTTGTCAGGGGATGTGGTCAGCAAAGAACAACATAAATAAACAAAACTATATTTATTTATTTTAGGCTGACGTTTTGACCTGAGTTTCAGGTCTTCATCAGGGGTTATGGCGTAGAGGGTAGGAAATTTTTTAAAAAGTAACAATGTTAAATTTTTTTTTCTCCCATATTTTATGTTCCTTTACATTTTTAAACCATTTGTCGTCACACTTTTATATGTTTCCCTTTTTTAAACATTTTTGTAAGTATTTTTAATTTATTTTTACCCATCCAAATAACTTGAAACATACTCTCTACCTTCCGGTAATTTTGTCATGTTGTTAATGTAATTTTTAACTCAGAATTTTAGCACACACGCTGCTGAGCTCACTCGGATTTCTGATCTATGGATGGGTTAAAATAAATTAAAGATATTTACAAAATTTTTTAAAAAGGAAAAACTTATAATATTTTGACAACTGGTTTAAAAAATGTAAAGGAACATAAATTATGGGAGAAAAATATATTTAACATTGTTACTTTTTAATAAATTAACTATTTGGGAATATGTTAGTTTGATATATAAGTTCTGTTTGTCGTTAAAAACAAGTAGGTGAGTTCTATGTTTTATTCTCTTTTTCTTATCTTTCTTTTACCCCCTTCTCCTCGATTCTTTTCTTATTTTTCCTCACCCAAGTTATTAGTTATGTTCACCACATTATTATTGTCATATTTTCTAATCACTTCTTTTGTCTAACTTAACTTTATATTTTTATTTCTGTAATTATGTTATTTTTACTTATATATTTAACTACCTATATATACGTTTTATTTTCCATTTCTTTCATTACTTTATTTTTATTAATTTTCATTCTGTACAGATATTTACTTTAATCATTCTTTATATATGTTTTTTTTTTTTGTATTCATTGGTTGTTATCTTGTTCTTTGTTCTTAGCCCTGATGAAGGCTAGAAATTTTAGCCAAAATGTTGGCATTATTAAATAAGTTCTTTCAACTTATTTGTGTTATTTATTGACCGCACCCCAAACCATCTCAGTTGTTTAGATGTAGTCCTAAGTAATGGATTTGTTCGACAGGAATAAGTGGGGTATTATTAAAGGATACTGTGGGGCAGGAGGTCATGGGTTTACGACGAAGGGTAAATATAATTTGATGGGATTTATTTGAATTCTCCAGTTTCGGCACCATTCTTCAAGGATGATGATGTGGGATTGGAGGTTTTTGAATACAATGGAAGGGTTATTATTCACTGAAAATAGACATTTGTCATCGGCATAAGTGGTGAGTATGGGTTGGAATGTTAATCGTAAAACTGTATATAGGATAGGATCAAGGATACTACCCTGAGGTATACCAGTAGGCTGAGGAAAGACAATTGAATAAGTGTTGATTTACTTTATAATAATCCATTACAGAGATAAGGAAGTATGTAGTGGGTAGGAATTTATGGATCTTATATAGCAGTAACTGGGTACCAGTTCTACATCAAGAAAGACTTCCGGACAGTACATTCCACGCTCCAATGCAGGCGAGACCACACGATGGCATTGCTGGATAGTAGAGTGGGATGTTCGGAATCCAAACTGGTAATCTGGTATGTGGTTGGAATCTAGAATGGGGTACAGGTGTTTTCTTTAATATCTGATTTTCTTTTTTATGTTTGTCTAAGAATTCCAACTTGTACATTTACTACAAAGTAAAGAAAAGAAAGGTGAAAAAATTAAAACTTTAATTTACTTAATCTGTAATTTTATTAACAGTACATTCATACATCCATATGATCGACCAATCAAATGGTAAATAACAATGAATCATAAATACTTCTACCATAATCTCTCTTTTTGACCAGAGTGCCAATTTCAGTATATAACATCATCAATAATTTAAAAATTACTGTATATACATTTATTTAAATTTAATAATACTAAGAATCAAGGAGTCGCCAGTAACAGATCACATGATGGGAACAACAAAAAAGAAAGAAAATAAATTAAGTAAAATTTGTCTAAAATATGATGTCACAAGTAGCAATGTATAACAAACAAGAGCATCCTCTCGATTAGCCAGCTCATTTTAAAAGGAAAATGCCAGAATCAATTCATCTCACAGTTATCCAGCTGTTTTGTAATAACCAGCCTTAAAGTAGTAACAATATTATTAACTTCTTATTTTGAGACCTGCCTATATATTAACAATTAAAAATTACTATAATACATACACTATTATAAAAACAGATTGAAATAAGTCATGACCTTCTCCTCTTATGTTAACAATATATACAAATTATTAAATGCATTTGAAATACATATTTCTCACCTACTTGAATATATTATCACCTTAAAATAAGCAAAATAAATAAAAAATAACATATATATAATATATACCTAAGGAGGATGGAAATATCAAATACATATAAGAGTAATAAAATATAGTTTTTATATATTGTGTATCTAAGTCAGATACATCGCCCTAACAGAGAAGTTGGAAATGATCTCAGAGACGAGGAACACGGGTTAAGCTTAATTAAATAATACGGAATTAGGATCTTCATTATCTATCTGCTTTATGTACCTAAGTACATCTTTCTTGGTTATGACTCCCAACAGTCGCCTGTAATAGGAAACAAAACAAATTATCAATCATATAAAATAATGACATTCTATAAATTACTATGTCTTGTAAAGTTATCATATGTAAATAACCATCAAGAAAAAAGCTTTGTATAAAAAGTAGAAACAATTTTAGAAATGCCATGCATACCAAAAAAGGGTTTAACTTTAGGTGATAAAATACTCTTGCTTGGGTATGCTGATTTGGTATTGTTGGATGAGTACGAGGAAACTATAAAACTAAATATAACTAGGTTGATAAAATATAGTAAAGAACTAGGTATTAGAATAAATACACATAAAACATGTTAACAAGTACAAGTTAAAATTGATGAGTCTGCCAAGTATAGATAGGGGAATAAGAAATGGTGGCTGTTTCATAATGTTAAAAAAAATTAATTTTACTTTTGAAGCTTTATATCTTTAAAATTACCAACAACACAAGAAATCCTAAAATAAGTGAGATTCATAACATTTTTTTTTAAGTTACGAAAAATCAATAGTTCTTAATTAATTTTGGGAAATCTCAGGAACTATCAGATGTACAGATGTCTATTAGCAATCAAGTTAAATCTAGTTAAATGTACTATAAAGTAGTTTATAATTTTTATCTTTGTTTCATGATATTTTGTCTAATATCACAAAAACTACTACTCCTACGAAGAGAAATGTCATAAACCACTTTATAGCTCATTGAATTAGCTACAATTTGAGTGCTAATAGACATCTATACGTCAAATGGATCTTGAGATATAGATTCACAAACTAGTGATTTTTTTATGAACTGTTGCTTAAAAAAGCCTTGTTTTGGGAGCTATTTATAGTAAACAGTTCTATTAGGGCTCATATTTTATCAAAATAAAACTACGTTGATGAACTATAGAATAGTAAGGAAGTATTATTTGAAATTTTATGAAGAAAACAAAATATATGGATAGCAGTGGAAACGGAAGCAATTTCGGTGATGTAGATGAAGGAGCAAATACACGGTCTATTCATAAAGTTTCAAGACTGGTCACATAATCAGAAACACATTGAACATTTTTGTACAGTTAACTAAAAATCTTCTATATAAGACTCTTCAGTATCAACACACCACTGTCAGTGTCATAGGCTCTCTGGAACTCTTTGAGCAGAAGACTTTTTAGGCACCTCCTTGAAGCTGACTGGAAGGCTGGCAAGGCATGCCTCTAGAGGACTAGAGGAGGGATTACAGTGAAGTCTCAGTTATACGAATATGAGAGGGTACCAAAAATTCTTCGTATAAGTGAATATTTCATGTAAGTGAATACGCTATACATATTATGTATGTATATTTTTGAGAATTTTTTCTCGTAATTAGTAGGTACACATACGTATGTTGTATGCAGTTGAAAGAAAAACAAACTAAAGAGAAAAAAAAATTATTTATTGTATACAAATTTAATTTATCTTTAATCCAAATTTTTTAATTTTTGACAAAAAAAATAGTGTTATGTTTGTTTTATGTTGCTTTTGGCTGAATATATCATTCCTTCGCATTCTGTTAAGGTGTTAAATTCCTTGTCGCTAATTTCTTTCGCATATATAAAATGTTTTACAACTTCAAATGCTTCAAGAGCTTTTGTAAAAATGGAAGAGGCAAAGGATCTTCGTCATCTGAATCAGAATCGTCCGAGCTTATTATTATACATTAGGGAGCAGATATATACATAAAGAGTCATTGGGACCGGATGTTATTCGTGGAAACAAGTTGTTTGCTGTTTCGTTTTTCACAGTATTTTTCGTCCTTTGGAGGAAAAAAAAATTCATAGAACTGAATCAAATTTACTAATATGTGCATAAAGCGGGTCCAAACTTTCCTTCTTATAACTAAGTTTCGTATAAATGGATAATTACATACACATAATTCAGGGGTTTTTGCAGGAGATTGAGAAATTCTTCGCATAACTGAATGTTTCGTATAAGTGAGACTTCACTGTATTATGAAAGATAACATAATGGGAATGACTGATAAGTAAGGATAGGAACCTTCAAAGAGCAAAAGTCTAAATAACAAAGAGAGACTGTGAAGTTTAGAAAGGAGGATATTATGGTCAAAATAATAAAAAAAGGCTTCAAAGGCTTTGGAAAAATTGAGGAGAATAAGGATGGTGAGTTTCTGCTGGTCTATGCCAGAGTTGGGCAAAAATTAGCTATAACTAATGTTGCCATGGATACGACCCTTATTCATGAATGAATCATTGATAAATAAATATTGTATCCATGGCAATTTTAGCTGGGAGTTTCATAGTTGGCCAACTCAGGTCTATTTCTATGTAGAGGTCCATGAAGAGTCAGGGCTTTAGTATTTTGTAAGGAAGTACTGTTACTAGACCAACGGTTGTACAAGGAGGTGATTTAGTCAGAATCACGCTCCACCATCAGATTTGTTCCCCAATTGAGGGTAGCCACTTCATAGAGGCTGTGTGGATCTCAGGGGTTGAATAACGGCTACAGTAACAGAATAAATAACTATCTGTAGCCAGATTTGAACCCAGGTCCTAAGAGTTAGTAGCAAAGTGCCTTTCCCACTGAGCTAACCCTCTCCCCATATTATTTTTACTAATTTATTTTTTAAAATTAAAATTATTCAATAATTATAACATTGTAAATTGTTAGGGATATCTTTTTTGTACGAGACTTGACCCAACATAATCAATTGTTATAAGGCTCGCCAGGCTAATCTAGAAATATAAAAATAAAATATTTTCAAAAATGTTGTGAATCCTCCACTTTTTAAGATATTGAAAGGTTTTTAAAACGGGATCTTTCAAAAAATGTTGATGAGTGTAAATGTGTATATTAAAAATTAGGTATAGGTGTTCGTTGCCCGTTTTGACAAAAAAATCAATAGCAGTGAGTGAAACTAGGAATAGATCAACAACTTTGTCCTCTGGCATTTTTTATATTAGATCTATTGCTCGGTCTATTAATATTGGACATTATAACTATTCATCCTTTTAAAAAAATTAACAGCCTTAGGTATTACAAAGATATTTATATGCAATACAGAGGAAAATTTAAAGACTGATTACCCAAGTTTATTAAATAAAACAAGGAATAACTTTTTCCTTGCACCCTTAAAATATATCCAAAACAATGTAGAAACTTACCCATGGTGCGTGACTAGTGTCTGCCTGAGGCCTAGTTTGCGGAACATATCTACGACAGTCTCCATCGGAGTCTGGTCTGTTATTGTGATAGGTGCCATGTCTAATATCTTTTTCAATTTTAGTGGCGGCGAACTATTAGGACCAAGAGGTTGGCTTGGGTTTGAACTAAACAGCACTAATGAGTCACTTTGTACTCCTTCGACTGTTCTTCGGGCATTTTCTAGAAAAAAAAACATATATATCAGATAATAAATAAATTAATGATAAATTTAATTTTTATCCTAAAATGAATAATACTAGATATTGTAATGGACAATAGAGAAGAAATTAGAGGTGGGAACGTATGCATAGGAAGTAGCAGGCTGAGTGAGAGAAAAGTCATGTTTTAATGAATATATTAATGGGCATTAATGTGGGGTGTGTTTAGAGTTGAGAAATCGGAAAAATGTTTTTTTTAATGATATATCAATGCTCTTGATAGTTTACAATTGAGGTATGTAGCTTCAAAGCCCATAGAATTGTTTATAATTTATCTAGTTGACACTCAAAATACATTTAGCTAGACAGATTAAAGATGAATTGGCAGGCTGAAATTCTTGTTCTGAGGGTATTTTAAGTATAAATGTTAATCAATCACTTCTTTCCCAACTTGCTCTTTTTTTCACTAGGAACTCATTTCCTAATTCGTCTGACTTTTAACTTTTAATATAGTATTTTATGATCATATAATATTTACAGTTTTAAATTTGAACACAACTTCTAAGAATTCAAGATATAACAAAAATGTTTAAGTTTTTCAAAAATAATAAGGCATCATTTTTACTATAAGTATAAAACTTAATATAATTACCAATTGCCAGAGATAAATCCCTCCTCAGAACAAACCCGACAAGATATTGAGATTCCCTTGACACAACTACAGGGAAACCGTTGTGTTCAGTTTCTTTCAACAGCTGTGTAACATCTTCCACCGTCATCGAGTCCTGCGTTAATACAGATAGAGGTTCGTTTCTCCTTTAAGAAAAATAAAAATAATAATTAATACAACAAAAACTAATGATAAAAATAAAAACTGTCTTTTGAACTGGAAATAAACTTTACAAAAACTGAGCTCTTATAACAGATATGTTTATTTGGGGGGGCTTGATATGAATTTTTAGTTGAATTATGGGAACATTTTGTAAATGATTTTTTTTTTTATTGGTATTTTTATTCTGTCATATTAACGGAGATGGGCAAAAATTAGCTACAGCTAAAACTAATAGCTAAAGTTGCCATGGATACGACCCTTATTCATGAATGAACCATTGATAAATAAATATCGTATCCATGGCAATTTTAGCTATTAGTTTCATAGTTGCCCAACTCTGCATATTAATGTGAGGAATCTATCGACGGCATACAATTCAAAATTTGCTTTATTTAGGTGTTTTATACATTTTGGGATTTTACTGCCTAAATATCTGATTTTAATCATTTGTCAAAGTAATCTCATACATGATAAAACATATCCTCAACAGGACATAAGTTCACTATAATCTACCGAAAGTTTCTTTATTTAAAATTTTAGGCTTCTATCAAACAATTTAATGCTCAGAAGATTAATTAAAATCAAAAACCAGCTATTTCATTTTGCCTAAACACTGGAGTACTTTATTAACTCTACCTCAAAAGTATATATAGAAATCATTTTGACAGCTTGATACATATAATAAATGAATAGTTATAACAATATCATAGTAAAGTTATAACATTATCATTCTTCAATATTCCTATTTATTTAATAATTTGGACTGTTTCTTCGATTTCATATTTCTCAATTATTTATAATCCAATATTTCATAGGATAAAAATAAAATTTTTCACATTTCTGATTTCTGTAAATCAAACAAAATATGATATAAAAACTTGGATACAAGAAGAAGTGAATATATTAAGAAATCATTGTACTAACTTGGGTTGCATTACATCAGCAGCGAGGGAGGTATGTGCGAATTCTTCCTTGGAATCGAGGAAAGGATAACCATTGAGGTTGATGTGAGCGTCGTAAATACCCTGTTTACCGAGAGCATCGCCGACCCACTTGGAAGCCATCGCAGCAGCCATCAGAGGGACAATATAGCGCACACCGCCGGTCAGTTCAAACATTATAACGACCAATGACACTGAAAAGTAGTCATTTCAACTATAAAAAAAATATTCATGGACTATTTTTTTTCTTTATATCAAAGCTTATAGGATCTCCTCTGCACAGATTTGATAACACTGAGGATAAAAAAGCATACATCATTTGTTGGTGTGACCAATTTGCGATTTGAGATTGGCGTGGACCCAATACAGTGCAAATTGACCAACCACCCGAGTACAATTAAATTCATAGAATCTACAAACCTCAAGCTCTAAATAGCTTATTATAAGACTAATGGCACACAATAGGCCTAGCAGGCGGCAGTACTACCAGCCATAAATAAAAAATAAAATAAAGCTATGAACAATAATTCAGTAGGGTAATTGTGTCCCAAAAATGCAATAAGTAGATTTTTAATCGTCATTTACAGTACAGAAATTTTATTTATATTTAACCATGTTTTCTCATAATTTAGAGGATTTAATACAGATTAGATAATGATATGTATGTTTTCTTCTGTACCAAAAATTATTCAGTTTTTTTTTTATGTATAGGTGGTTTTAGTTATATTTTATTTTATTTAATTAGTTGTGATAATATTCATTTGTTATTTTTTTTTTAAACCTATTTATTAATTCATTTATATGTTTGTAGTTCTTTTTAAATTAATTTAATTTTTTTTTTTTTTAGTAAACTGTTCCACTGCTATGATTTGATCGAAAGGTTGTTGCAGATCACTGGAGAGGTGAGGTATGAAGGAGTAAAACTAGTATATACAAGTAGGAAGGAAATAGGAAAAGGGAAAATAATTTATTGTTAAGAAAAAAAAATGTATTAAAGTGTATTGATGATAATTGTAAAAAAACTAAAAATGTTAATGTAATGTAGTGTATAAGTTATGTTTACGGGGTATGTAATAATAATCTTAATACCTAACTCCCTCTGTCAACAACTCTAGAAAGTATAAATATAGGATTACTATTCAGAATAGAGCAGTCTATTATCAGCAACCGTGAGTGTATTTTCTCGTTCCTTTTTCCTTTTTTTTTTGAGTTCAGAACCCGCTATCACGTATCTTATATATGTCCAATTATGGATTGATGGGTGGTTGGCGAAATAAAGCATTTCTCTCTCAACGTTAATATTTGTTGATTTTCTTTCATTAAACCAAAAAGCAAGCTAACTAATTTCATCCTTTAGAAGTTATGGAGGTCAAAACAAAGTCGTTTCAAATATTTCAAGATGGTGACATGCGTCCTTCCGAAGTTTGTGGAATTACTTCCATGTTGTGTGGGAGGATTGAAATTTTTCAACTTTTGTTGTTTCACTACAGAATTATAGTACAAATTAATCTAAGAAGAAATAGAAGACGATAAAAATTATCTATGAAGTATTTACATTGTGAAACATCACAAGTGAATTAGAGCAGTTGTACTACAATTGATTTTTTGAATCGACGATTGAACATCGAGGCATGAGAATGAACAAAGGAAACAAGGAGTGCAGACTATCCTTTGTTTACGGTCAGGGGTAGATAAATAAAAAGAAGATATCAAGAGTGCAGGCATCCAAGAAGAGATATCATGCAATATAATGGAAGGAAGAAAGACACTTTTTGTTTGGAAGCTAGGATAGGACCAATCCTTTGTTTACTGTCAGAGGTACATTTTGAAAAAGAAGATATCGAGAACCATCAGACATCAAAGAAGCATATATAATTGGTTAGTTTGCTCTATCTAGGATTAAATTATATTTGTAAAAGTAGCTATTAATTTAGCTGTCATTGTGTTGTAATTGTCTGGAAAACCCGCACTGAGATAAGGGTCAATAATATTATATAAAATTCTCATTTAAACCTTGTAGTCATCAAAGCTATATTTTAAATCTGAGAATAAATAAAAATATTAAATTTCCTTTTATTAATTTTAATAAATATGGAATATTACAATATTTAACTTTTTTTTAATCATAATTTAGAGGATCTAATGCAGATTAGATAATGATATGTAGGTATTTATGTTTTCTTTTATACCAAAAATGAATACAATAAGTCTTAATTAAGTGCAACACTGTTTTTTTTTGCCGATATATTATGCAACCTTATGATCGTTCTAAAACAACTTAGTCCCCGAATAATTAACTATTTTTCATTTTACCTTTATCCTTGATAGCAGTTATTGAACTTTGAGAACACCACATAAATCAATTTCATGGCTTCAGATACAACTGGTGCCATTTTTAGAATCACTTTATACGTTTAATATAATTGGCCCTACTATACACAAGTATTCTATTAATGATAAACACAAAATTAAAACTAATAAAGTTAACAGATAAGAGTAAAATAAAATAATCATGTTAATACTGATACTGACTCACCCGTCATTCTTGTAACACCTCCTAAAACAGCAGCGGCACCAACCATTGCATATAGTCCTGGTGTAATACAATCTTCTCCCGAGGCACACTCAGTTGCAAAAATGAAGATGTGTGGATAAGCTACCGCAAGTTGTTGCATCCCAATACCGACGATTCTACCCACAATGCCACCAAGGCAAAGAGACGGAATAAATAAACCACAAGGAACCTTCATACCAAATGTGAATATCGTAGTTACAAGCTTAAAGAGGAGAGCTAAAACCAGAAGCCACACTGCTGTATCCACACCAGGATCATCCGGGCTGTTATCATAATTACTAAAAAACCAAAAAACAAAACAAACATTAATGATTGATTAATAATGATATTGATAACAATAATTAATGTAAACATAATGTTCATACATAATATATTATTTAAAAGGAAGATGGTGAGAGAGGTTGAAATAACTCAGATACTAAATAAACTATTGGGAGCCTATGTTTTGTCCCACTTGGTGGGCTTCTTTAGGGCTAAAAATGATACAAACAACTAAAATAATGTAACAAAGTAAGAGAACATGAAATAAAAGTAAACTAAAGTATGGCTAAATAGGATATAAAATAAGAGAACATTCATATAAAAATGAAAAACTAAATAAAATAGACAGTGAAAAGTATATGTAAACAATAATTACAAAACTTTTTTAGACAATTGTTGAAAACAGAAATAATAACAAATAAAAAGTAAATAAATGGAATTATAAAAACATAGTACATACTAAAAGACAGAAAATAAGAATAAAAAATTCCGTTGAATTCCCCCACTTTCCAACCCTGTTGATTCCTTGCATCCACCTTTAGCTCATTCTTTCGCTTATCTTCATTGCAAAAGGTGGGCGCCATATTTTGTTCATTATTTTCCTTTTAATGTACCTTTATTTTATTTTTATTTCCCTTATTTTCCGTCTTTTATTGTGTACTGTATTTTTATATTTCTCTTTTATCTTAATTTTTTATTGTTTCCATTTTCATTAATTGTCTAATACTTTTTTATTTATACTTTTCACTATACATCTTTTTTTTAAATTTATTTTGTTCATTTTTTTTTTTATAAATTTTCACCAGATTAACTAGTGGTAAAAATAAAATAAATAAGTGCTGCAAAAATACTAACTTAGATAAAATAAAACAAAATAACTGACTCTATGGCAACTATTAAAATCTTAAACCATTGTTCACTTAAATTGAATAGGTAACCCTGTGTAGGTGAGCAACACTTTGTTCGTCCAATATAACCTGTACCAGCAAACACCATCAAAACTTTTCATACGCTGTCGACTGACGAGTTATGCTGAGGAACATAAATCGTATAATATAAGGAAATTGTTTATATTTCAAAATTTTATGGTTTTCTTTTATTAATCAGTACATGATGTTTTGTTGTTATCTTTTTTTTAGCAATACCAAAAATTGAATGATAATGTTGATAACACCGCATTTGACTTATTTTATACTTAGTACAGTACTTGGTTTTTATACTTATTACAGAATTCAGTGTTTAAAATATTATTAACAGTATCTAACACCCAATTTACATTTAGAAGCACAAGACTCTTAAATTAGAATCTCACAATTTATTAAAAAATAAATTAAATTTTTATGATATCTAATCTTCAAAATTTTTTTAACTTATGATTCTCACCATAGACCATCGGCAGCTGAAACACCACACTGGCTGAAGAGCAAATAGATGAGCTGGCTTGTACTCATTCTGGTAAATGGATTAGGGTAGGCAATAACCGCAGTGATAGCAGTTACGACAAGAACCTCTGTCACTGGGTACTGGCCCAACCGAGAAGTCTTTCTGTACCTACACCACCAAATGTTAGCCTTGATGAAAACAGTAGCAATTGCACCCTGCATATTTATCAATAAATTAGTAACAAATAACTAGAATAATAAATAGAAAAAAAATTACATATCGAATACTTACACCAATTATTCCTAAACCAACAAACGGTACAAGTTCGATAAAAACCCATGGTTTATTATATTCAACATAGAATAATACCGAATGTTCGTTCCCAAATGGATTTATTGATCTAAGAACAAAGGCAGCAACAAGAGCACAGAAAAAAGATCTCCAAAGAGTTTTTAATGGAAAATAATAGCTGACCTATAGTTATATAAAAAGAAAATTATTAATAGAGGTTAAAATAAAACACAAAGAAAAATACAAATATTAAAATGATATCATTTTCTATTGTCAAAGACAGTTTAACCACCATACCTCCTCCAAACTGAAAAGAACCCCTCCAATCGGAGCACCAAAAGCAACAGAAACACCCGCAGCTGCTGCAGCTGACAATATTTCTCTTTTCTTAGCCTCATTACGACCATATTTCGGAAACAGATATGATAAGATATTTCCTAAAATAATAATTAGTATTAAATAAATATATAGATCTATAACCCTGTTCAAATAAAAAACATAAAAAATTAAGTCATAATTACAAAACTTGTAGAACTTATTTCAACAAGTTTATCCCCTCTACGCAGTTTACACACTAATTTTAAGAAAATTGGAGAGAATAAATATTTTGAAATAGATGCCTGTGCACTTTAACTGTAGTAATATTATCTTATTAAGAAATGAGATACCTTTTGCACATAATATATAACCCAGAGTGTGAATATGGGCAATGGAGAATCCCTGCTGACAAGTAGTAGCATTGGATTTATGAGAAACCTGGAATTTGGTCGAGCCTGATCAGATGGCTGGTTATATAGCACCTATGCCCAGAGAATCAGTTCCCAAACACCTACTTAAAGATCGACCTGGTGGAAGAGGAGGTAGAGGAAGATTATAGAGAGACCCAGATTCTTGCAGGAATTAAATAAATAAAGGGCACTGATACAAAACTATAACTGTAACTAGACCATTTTCTAAAGTTTCCCAAATACTGCAATTCAGCAAAGAAGTTCCTTATTAATAATACTATAACTTGTTTATAAGAAGCTCTTATATATTGTAATATGCTCTTTTTGAGTAAATAATATATTTTGATGTATAAAGGGTTTTTAATAATATGTTTATTTTATATATCATTTTAAGATTGTTAATTTGTTTTGTTTATCCAAAAAGCAAGCTAACCAATTTTTATTGACTATTTTAACTTGTCCCCTCATAATTGAAAATACAGTAAATTAAAGGAAAAATAGAAATCAAGAAATATTGCTAAAGAATAATATTCAGAAAGTAAATCATTTGCAAAAATCCCTAACTGTTGTGCGACAATCGATGTTACATGCAACATGGAGACAGGTTCTGGTTTTTGGTGGGCATTCGTTGTGTGGACAGAGAAGAGAAAGGATGTCTTCAGGATGAGGAGGTCCTCATCAATTTCTATCAAGAAGGAAGCCATTTTGGACGCTAAGACAGAACAATAGAAACAAAGAAGATACCAGGGATCATCATAGGAAGATCGTGAACTTGGTTAGTTTTGTATGCATAAAAAATAGATACATGTGTGAAATAGATTTTAATTTAATTAATTGTAATTATAGTAAATGCCTGTTTCTGATTGCTAGCAACCCACCCTGAGATTAAGAGTCTTTTTATATAATAAAATTATATTATCCATTAAGTAGTAAAGTTCTTAATTTGAACCCAAATTATCTTTTATATTTGAAAAAAGTTATAAAACGAGCAAAATTCTTTTTTATTTAATTTTTAGTATTTTAAAATTATTACAATATATTCAGTTATAAAAAGAAACACTACAGTAATCAGAAACAAAAATTACATGGATTAACTTGAATATCGACATCGGTTATACATCATCAAAAATAAATTAAAACTTTCTATTTATTTATTAATTATGAGGTGTGATTAGTTGTCTGTAGATTTATATGAGGAAACGATGGTTGGGAGGGAAGAGGGATACAATAAGTAAAGATATAAAAATAAACAAAACTCATTTATTCGTGCCGATGTTTCGACCTAAATTTCAGGCCTTCATCAGGGCTGAAAAACTAAAGGAGATAACAACCTCAATTCAGAGAAACATCAAAACCTCATTTTCATTCAAAACTAAAGTAGTTAACATAATACCCCGAGTTGCAGAGTATCAATAGTACTCATTGAGGAGACTGTACATTCAACTATACTTCAGTATAATCTACTTCAACTGTATAAATCAGATAAGTCATAATTTGAAAAACTAACCTATGCAAGAGGCTATGTGCACCATTGGACCTTCCTTTCCTAAACTCAGACCAGCTGATACAGATAACATTATACCGACTGATTTGATTATCAGCGTCCATTTTCCGAGGTAGCCTCGAATAATGAAACCACTTAAAATTGTCTTTATCTAAAAAAAAAAAAATTATTATTACATTAATAAGAGGAAAACATGATATAATAAAAAATATAAAGCCTAGTACATTACCTCAGGTATACCAGAGCCACAAGCATACGGAGCGAACATACGAACTAGACCAGCGGCAAGAGAAGCAAATAGCAATGCCCAAGCAATGAAGAACATATAGGAGACGATATAAGCTCCAGCTCCAGTCCTACTGTTTGTAATTAACTCAGACCACATCATCCACTGTTCAAAAATAATTTAAAATTATAATATGTTTTATTTATAGAGATGATTGACCATATCACTGCTCCAGAAGTATAATAGGGGTATTCATGATGTTGTGTTAAATGTAAAATGTTTTGCCATGTTAAATGTTATAACTATAAGATTGTGAGCAGCCCAATTTGAAGTCATGTTAAACGTTAAATGCACAAGAGTCCCTAGCGGATTTTCTCAGCAACTTGTTGTATAAGCCTTTATGTTTATAACCTTCCTTCCAGACCCTCATGTTATTGTTTACTTCAATTTTGATTTAAGTAATTAATTACAACATGCCTAGAGTGAGTGAAAAGTGGAATTTGTGTGAAAGTATAGCTTATGAAATGAAATGAAAAAATAACTTTATTCTGGGACATATGTCCCCTAAGAATAATTACATGGTTCATATAGTGAGATTTTTATCGTTTACAAATTTTCAGATAGTAGAATGAAATTACATTGTTTTTTTTACTGTTTTTTTTTTTCTCAAATGTATCATTAAAATTATCCATTCTGGTTTAATAACAGGGATATGAATACCACAAACACACGAAAGAACTGAGCTGTCAACACAAAAATGGCGGCGATCTCAACTGGTCTATTGTATGACGTCATTCTCCATTTAACAGACCAAGTAACAGAGTCTCAGCCATGTTAAATGTTATTTCGTTTTACCACGGTAAAAGAAGGCAATTTTTTTCGATTTAACATGAGTTTTTCCATTTAACACGCTTTAACATGTTAAACCAAAGATCATGAATACCCCTATTGTATAATGGCACAACTGCAAAAATTTAAATTTTACAGGACAAGGAAAAGAAAAATAATTTCAATTGGTTTTAATATAATGGCATGTGGATTTGGTTTTATTCTTCTATGATAGTAGCTCATAGACAGTATGGGTCACTATTGAAACTTTCAAGGCAAAATAATAAATACCAGTCGATATCCTTATAGACAAAGTATAGCACACTTTCCTTTTTAAAAAAAAAAAATTGACAATTGTGTCATTATTCCACTGTAGAGGAAGCTAAATAAGTATGGCATATAACAACCAATCTTCCTTCCTATGGCAAATTTTATAAATACAATTATATCGTTTTACAATCGACTAGTAAATGAATTTTTGAGCCCGCCAAGACAATAAAGTCAATTTCAAAAAAAATTGCAGTAGTGTCATTATTCCTTGGGAGTGGCGATAGGTGAATCAGAAGATGGTCTGAATTGAAAATTGAGGTCTAGAAAAACAATTAAGAAATAGATTTAACTATCGCTAATAAATAGTTTGACCCATGTGCAGATAATTATGAGGGCTCAAAAAGAAATTTACAGAGAAGGTAAAACTAATGTAAGAGTCTAAAAGTGACACGTAAATTATACAGACATAAAGGTGTTAGTATAAAAAGACATCCATATAAAGAAACTAACATAAAACATAGATAAATGTTTTATTCTCATTATAATATTAATTCACTAATTTTAAATTTGCAGCTTTATTATTCACTTCAAAATCCTTTCAGTTATTTTTATTATTGGAGAAGTTTGTCAGGGCATGTGATCAGCAAAGAACAACATAAATAAACAAAACCATATTTATTTATTTTATGCCGACGTTTCGACCTGAGTTTCAGGTCTTCATCAGGGCTAT
>NW_027108467.1:1382876-1384635 GCF_000696795.3 Halyomorpha halys
CTCTTTTGTTCTATAGCCCTGATGAAGACCTGAAACTCAGGTCGAAACGTCGGCATAAAATAAATAAATATGGTTTTGTTTATTTATGTTGTTCTTTGCTAACCGCACCCCCCGACAAACTTCTCCAATCATTAATCTACAGTCAACTATCTACACCTCATTATCTTTATTATTATTTAATTTTTTAAAAATAATTATTACTTTATTTTTATATTTTACTTTACCTTCATTTTAGTAGTTGTTAATTAAATTAAATAGTCGTATCACTTTAAATCAATTCATATTGTACTAATATAGCTTAAAAATTGCATAACCTCCACAATGCCCTAATAGTCAAAATTGTAATAATTACATTTCACTTATGTCTATCACTTTTATGTGTTATTTTGGCACCGACCGATAGATGTTGTCATCTGGTCAGACCATATTGAATTTAATTTTTAATATAAATAAAAACAGTAAGCAAGTTAATGATTAACAACAAAAAGAAATATTAACTGACACAGTAATGAGTAATGAACTGACAAAAAAAGAGCATACATATTAACAAACAGATCTATTCACTAAACAAGAATAATCTTTTAGAATATATATTCACATAAGACTAAATATATATAATCTATTAATATATCTTCCTTATTAATTAATAGATCATTATGTTTTATAAGTTCATTACTCATTATTACGTCAGTGAATATATCTTTTAGGTATTCATATTCAACTGCCTTACAACTTAGATTCATGATTTATGTTAATTTGTTTACAATGATGTCTTTTAACATCTACAGCTTTATACCTGTTATATATATTTACTTGTCACCACATTTATACTTTTACATTAACTTTTCCTACCCTGTATCATTTTATTTTAGCCCTGATGAAGACCTGTAGTGTAGGTCTAAACATTGGGTATAAATAAATCATTGAAACTATTTCTTGACTTTTTTCTAGAACATAGTCCAGACCATCTCTTTATAATAAGTTTTTTCTTGTTTAAAAACTATTTTTATATTTTAGATTGATTATGTATGATTAAACCAATTATAGCTAATATGATTTATAATACAGTTCAAAACTTATATATCAACATATATAAAGTAAAGATAAAAATATTATCACTCAAGCAGTGATACCTAGTAACTCCGAAAAAAATGAACAATACAGTTTTATTAATCTAAAAATAAAAATAAACAAGGCTTCATTCTAGAGACATCTCGTCTCAACCATCGTTTTAAAAGATACCTATGTAATTTTATCTGATTTTGAGAATTCTTTTGTGATGTCTCTAGAATGAGAAATTAATTTGTATGATGTGTTTATAATTGAACTTGGATTAATATGAGGAAAAAATGGTGGAGAGCATTTAGGATTGAAGAATACTAATAAATTGTTTTTACTCTATTGTGCCAACTTTTCGGCCTCAGCTCAGGCCTTCTTCAGGGCTTAGTACAAACAAAATAACGACCTTGTTAAAATAAAAAATAAAATCAAACAATATAACTAGAAAAATATAAATGATAAAATAAAATAAAATCAGACTAGTATAATATATATATATGTACTAGTCTGATCTTATTTTTGTGGGAAGAGGCTAGTTGACCGTATGAAGTAGATTTTCTCTTAGTTTATTATATATACCACTATTCCACCCATTTTGTAGGGTTTCTATTTTTATTTTTTAATCAACGTATTTATATAAACTTTCTCTCTCTCTCTCTCTCTCTCTCTCTCTCTCTCTCTCTCTCTCTCTCTCTCTCTC
>NW_027108467.1:1384685-1394083 GCF_000696795.3 Halyomorpha halys
TACCCTACTTTTTTTTTTTACATATTTTTGTTTTTTCTCGGTATATTTATTTTAATGTTTTGTCAATTCTTACAATGTCTGTATCTTGTTTTTAATTTAGCCCTGATGAAACCCTGCAATGTAGGGCGAAACGTTGGTTAACAATACATTTTTTTTTTGTTATACTGTTTTATTTTAATTCTAAACGGTCGTTATTTTCTTTGTACTTCAAGTCAATTTTAGCAGAAAAAGTAGTTTTAACATCCCAGGTTTTTACCTCCTCCCTTAAATATACAATTTCAGTAACGTATAACTTTTTATTTTTTTGCTAGGCTTTTTTTAACACATAGACCATTTTGTAATACTTAGTTGAACAGAAAATGTGTAGTGTGAGTAGTTATCTGTTGATAACTCAGAATTGAAATTCTTTATGATTCCAATATTTCTACACACTACATATTTCATGCATATGTAAGAGAAGCAATAAAATATCATCAACAAAAGAGAATTACTTATTTATGTCTTTAAACATTGGTTGATTTGAAACATTATTATTTTAAACATATACATAATATTATATAATATATGTATGACCAAACCAATCATTACTTGGATCAAAATTTATATTATTAAAATAATATTTCAAGATAAATATAACTTATTTAGAATTTCTAACAAAATAAAAGGAGATGGATTAGTATTATAAGTTTATCTTTATAACTTTTAAACCCTATTTGTCTTCAGTTTTAGCATTATTACAGCTTGAAATATTCATATATCCACGAATAACACAAATAACAAAATTACATCATTAACTATAACATATAAATAACAAAAAAAAAAAATACTCACTTGAGAACAGTTTCCCTTGTCATCCAACGATGTCTCATTAAATGACCAACAGCACTGTTCCTGATTTAGCCAAAAGGCTTGAGGACAAAGGCCATATTTGAGGTCGGACATCCATGATGCACCAATATCAATGATCCCAGCAACCATTCCAGTCACCAGGCCGACCAAAAGTACGCACAACCAGCCTGACCAAGCATCGTGTGCTCCACGTACGAGATCTAATATGGAGTTAGACCTTTTTTTGACAATGTACCTGTGACGCATCCTGTCACGGGCAATGTCTCGTTGCCAATCAATTGTGTGGAAATCATCGTACTGACCAATCCCTGGGATTTCATCTGTTGAATCTGAAAAAAATTATACAACCTTTAAAATATCTATAATATAAAATATCATTGAATAAATATAAATATATATACATATATACTGTAAAGATTTAAATATAAGAACTAAGAGTTTAAAACTATTTGTTCTTGTTTTGACCGCAACCCTGACCATCTTCTTATATTTAATTATCATTGAATAAAGTTGGTTTTTAAACAGTTTAAAGTCACTCTACTCATAAAATGAAAATTAAATAATTCGAAAATAAAATTTCCTGAACCCAACTAATCTTGGATTTGTGATTTGAACAATATACTATAACAGTACCCGGGTAAATACATATTTATTTTTAAATAGATTAACCAAAATAAAAATTGAATATGTAAACATTATGATAATGAATCCAAAACCAGAATAAATAAATTGATCTAATAAAAAACAAATTACAGTAAAATGCTTATGAAATTGATAATAATTTATTTTTATTGGTTAAAAATATATGAATCAATAACAAAAAAAAAAAAGATTTTGATGATAAAAATGATTTCTTCTGCAGTTTTGAAAAAAAAAAATAGTCAAGACAAATGGTGTTATATTAATTGGGATCAATAAGTTACTGTCAATATTTTATTTGAATTAATCAAATTAATAAAGTTAAATATTGAAGAATGACTTAAATAAAAAGTTCTTAAACTAAAATATATATTTACTTGATGAAATAATCATAGTATTTTTTAAATAATGTTAACTTATAAATTATTGCCTAGAGATAATGATTTATTAATTTTTGTGTTAATGCCACAGATATACAATATACAAGGCATCCAGTCATAAAACATGATAGATAAAATTTTTGGCATCACAGGGTTTTTTAAGGCTGATTTCAAAAATTATTGAAAGATTCTTTAGGAAATTTTGCTTTCATAACCGAATAATGTTGATATTAAGTTATGGTAAGTATCTCCTGTTTGAACGTAAACCATTATAATTAACAAACATTTAAAAAAATTTTCTTTTTGTCAGTTACCTTGTTTTATGAAAAAATACCTTGTATAAAGATATAAACATATTCATATGTTCAGATTATAAAATTATACTCAATTAAAAAATTCTTTCACGACAAACATGCAAGACAAAAGTTATTATTGTGATGCAAAAAAAAAAGTTAAAATAAAATTTTCAAGTCATCGATAAATTTTGTATTTGTAAATACAACAAAAAAAAAAATAATAAATAAAAAAAAAAAAATCATAATAAAACAATAAGCATATTTTAAAAAATTTTTCATGTTAGGTGATTATGTTAAAAATTAATACATAGTATAACAAAAGGGTAAAATAAGGTTTTTGCAGGCGGAATCAGTTTGCTCTTCCTTTCTCGAGTTAATGTTAAGTTAATAATAAAAATGCATAAAAAAAATAATATACAAATACTCGAACTTACCTTGCATCCCGGCAAAAGAAACACCACCTTTTAAAAGCCAAGAAAATCAAGATGTTAGTAGAGAAGGCATCAGTTTTTGTTATGTCAGGTAGGGAAAGAAAGCAGAAGGTTATAAAGATAAAAGGAATGATAACAAAATTATGTAAAGCTATCTTTAAACAAATTGTAAAATAAATACAAATAATTAAAATAACGTTTAAATTTAATATAAATCAAAACTTGAAGAACTATTTACAATATTTTCTTATAAATGAAACATACCTATAATATTTTAAACAACTTTATAATTATTTATTTAGTGGGATTAATTTTTAAATCATTGATCATCAACGAGAATGATTGTGGAGAAAAATCTCCTTAGGATCTCATATTGTAAAAAATAAAAATACATAAGAATACATTTTTTTTATTAATCTGTAATATATATATAAAATTAGCATAAAATAAAATAAAATTTATTTTTGACATTCTAATAACGTGTCAGTCTTTTTACCTTTGGCCATTTTTAAACTTTTTTTTCCTACTTCCACACCCCAGTCTTCTTATTAAAATTATTTGGTTTCATAAAGACTCCAAGGAAGTAATAGTTGTCATTTTTTCTCATTTGCAATATATTAATTAATATTACACAAGAAAAGACAAGATTTTTGTGCAAAAAATCTGCCAACCCTCAATCCCCCTGTAGCTTCTAATTCCACCAAACCTTGACAGAAATTCAAATTATGGAAAAGACATTCAAATAACACTAATTTAATAGCATATTTTAGTCCTTATGGACTAAATTTTGATTTATATAACATAAAATTTAATGATTGAGCTAAATTTCTCGTATTATACACATATATGAGGCGTATAGCATAAAAACCAGCATCATCCAAATTTAGAAAATTTCCAGAAGAGCAAATAAACTCTTCATTGACATACCGATCAGTTTTGAGAAATTTTTTTGTTATTCGTATTGAAAGGAAAATGGTGACCGAGGTACTACATGGAGCAAGATGCAGAGGAAGACTACGCCTTCGATGGAGTGATGATGTGAGTGGTGATGCCAGGACCATGATGGGAGTGAGGAACTGGATGGCGGCCGCGCAAGATCGTAATGATTGGTAGAGGCTGGTGTAGGAGGTGAGGACTCGCCATCGAGTTGTGGAGCCGAATCAATAATAATAATTTGAATTAAAAGAACTAAAGTCCATGATTATTTCAGGTAGTTTCACTACTTCAGTAATTTTAGGTTTCTAAAAATTTAAATATAAATTTTGGGTGGACCTGATTTTGAACCAAACTGGGTGATTAACCACAATTTTCAATACAGTAAATTTAATAGTAATATTGGGAAAAAATCAGATATAATTTTAATAGGTAAATTAAAATTTAATTAATAATTAAAAAAATACACCAATTTTTTCTTAATGAAATTTCAAGAGAAAAGATGAACATACGAAAAAAGTAGAAAAAAAAAAAATCATTTCAAGACAATTTTAATTGAAAATTTGAAAAATCTTGAATTTGAATCAGTAATGCTTTTTTCTTATTGCTAGTCTGGAAAGAGACTAATCGACTGATGTACAATAACAGTGAAAAAAGCTTATGCTTTCTGAGCTACAAACAAAAAATGCTTAATTTTGTTCATAACTTTTTTCTATTCGAGAATTTGGGGATTTCACTATCCCACGATGAAAGGAAAAAAATTGTACATAAATCGGTCCAGTAATTCAAAAGTTTATTGTGGACAAAGATTCAATCATTCCCTTTTACATATATAGATTACCTATTTATATTATTTTACATGAAAATCCATTGGTCTGATCAATATGAATATACCTATATGTTTTTAATCAAACTTTTTCTACACTGAGTTATTACTAGTAACCTGTTTTTTTTTTTTTGTTTATGGCATGTCAGTTGTCAATACACAATTGAAAAGCCAACTGGAAGAAGATGCTAGTGAAATTTTAGTGGAAATGAATAAGGAAATTTTTCTTGGAAGAATATTTTTAAATAATCCTTTCTATCTAATGGCCTTGCATATTTTTTCTAAAACTTAAAATTGAGGCAATTTTAGCAAGTTTAACAAAAAAAAAAATTATTAAAACCTGGTACTGCGTGTGGAATCATCCACTAAAGAAAAGTGTAAAAAAAAACATGGCTGCTATTATGAGGAAAAGAGGGAGGATTATAGGTCTGCTGTGGATACCAGACCATGTTGGTATACATGGCAATGGACAAGCTGACAAGTTGGCTAGGCTTGGTCGTGCGGAGAACCAGCCTGTTCGACCACTCTCTTACAGAACAGTGAAATCTATTATAAGTTCTCATTATAAGGACAGGACAAGCGCTAGGCACAAAGTTCAAGTGAAAGAAGTGGGAGAGCCTACTGAATAATGATAAAACGAATTCCTAGCAATCTTAGCAGAGCTGAGGGAGTGGCTTGTTTTCGCTTAGTAACAGGACATAATCTGCTCCAAAAAAAACCTCTCTCAAATAGGCATTACAGATTCACCGACACACCCTCTATACAACATGGCTGACATGAATAGAAACCATATTTTAACATGTATTGGTCTAAAAAATATACAACTTGGTGCAAACCAACTCAAGGCAAAAGTAAATTTATATTGGGCTGTGAGAGAGAAAATGGTATAATAGTCTACTTCCTGTGATTTAGAAAAAAATTTTTGAAAAATCAACTCTTCAATCATGGACAAAATTTTAGGTTTTTAATCAGAATAGTTGTGTATGTTAGCATAAATATAAACAGCAATTAAGGAGTTTAATGTGATTCAAACAAGGTAGGTAGGAAAGCTTTTAATTTATTAATATTATAAATTAAACAATAAAGTTGATTATTTTAGGAGTTAGTGATTTATACACTTTGATTTTTTACAGGAGGGTTTACACTTTAGGTTTTTCACTGCACGCACCTTTTTTTTCGGTTTTTTACACATAAAAAACACACATTATTTTTATGAACTATATTAATTAATATGTTGTTTTATTCCTATCTTGGGCAAAATTTATATTATATTATATATTTTTTAAACTAATTTGGAAACATATTAAAAAACAAAAATTACCTTATTTTTTAATCTCTAGACATTTCTGTGAATTGTCAATTTTGTTTTCTATTTTATCATGTTTTATCCTTCTCACAGACATATGAGTGACAACTAGTACTTCCAAAAAAAAAAAGATAACTGTTACTTCCAAGATTTTTTATAAGATGATTGGGGTGTAGAAGTTGGAAAAAATTAGCAAAAGTAAAAAGGCCAAAATGTTACTAGAATGTCGAAAGTATATACAGTGTAACAGGGGCGTACCCAGAATCAAAATTGGGGGATAGGAAGGGAGAGGGGCAATCCATGGTCGTTCAGGTTGTGACATTTTAGTACAGAAAAGGCGAATAAAACCAAAATTTTAAGAAAATTATACATAATTATAGCAGTGCTTTATTAGTTATTACGATTTTTTACTTGAAAAAAATTTATTAAATTAATAATTTTTTTTACTTCTAGGGGGGGAGCTAAGACTAATGTCAAAACGAAAGTGTAATTCACTTAAAGCTGCTTACAATATTGAGCCATAGGTTTTAAATTGTTAAAAAAAAAAGAAAAAAAAAAAGGATGTATATATAAAAACAGAAAATATGCATTTTCTTTTCTTTTTATTAACGTTTTCATCCCTATAAATGAAAAATGGTACACTTCAATCCCTCTTAGCAGAACTCTCAATGAGACAAGTCTTCAAATTATAAAAAATTCTAGGTCCATTGAGATTCCAGTTATACTACAGTTTGCACAGGATGTATACAATAAAATTTGTTACAAATAACATTAATGAAAAATTGTATTCTTATATAGTTTTATTTTTTACAATGTGGGTTTAAAGATATTTTTCTCCTTGATCATTATAATTATTAGTTAATAATAATTATAAAAGATATTTTATCTAATTTTTCAAGAATGAATTGAAATTTTAAATATATTAGGAGGATTAATATAGAAAAAAAATTAAAGATTTACAAATTTATAAGTTTTCAACTATACCACCATCACCAGAAAAATTAAAATTAATACCCAAAGAAATACTAATAGAATAAGGGGAAAAAAGGAGCTTTTTTTTTTATTTTTTTAACAGATTATTTTACAAAATGTTATTAAAATAAAGTAAGAAACTTACATTGTACAGTTCCTATTTCATCTTGAATTATTCTTTCTTCCATGTTTCCTGTTGTAGCTATATCAATCATTCCTTCATCAGAGCTTAAAGAAGTTGTTCTATTTTGTTCACCATTTGATACCTAGGGAGAGTTTCATTTTCCCATAAATTTTTAACTAACTATAAATCACAAACATATATTCTATACACATGAACAATTACTAGATACTGACTGATAAAAAACGATTCCTCATTTGATAATACATTTATTTAGTTTTGAACCTTATCAAAGATTAAAATGATTCAGTCATTAATATTAAAAGGAAATGGCCATAATATTATTACTCATCCTTCATAAAAACAAGTGATTACTAGCTGATAACAATCACAGCTTTGCCAAATAAACACTAGCTTCTAAACAGATAATATCTTTACCATATTGCCCAAACTGCTTGTTTACTACTTGTTTAGCTAATTTTTAAATAATCTATCTCAAGAAATGTCTACATTATGTTTTAAATTGCCAAATATCTTAGCTCTATGGGTATGTACCTCTAATATTTGGATTTTAATCACTAATTCTAATTTACTAGGATAAAAAAGAGTAAACAAAATTTTTTCCTGACTGTATATTTTAAAGAGAATCTTAGGGTTCAGTCAATAATTAACAGCTATATATTGTCGAGATTTCAAAATTTTATTGTTTTCATATTTGTCTTACAGTGACAAAAAAAAAAAAAACAGTAAAAAAAAGGATATTCTAATTCAACACTAAAATATACAGAATAAAAATTTAGATTAATCAAGTAGTATAACTATATTTAATTAAATAAAAAAATTATAGTAAAAGAGCCAAAGAGGAGAAAAAAGGGAGTTAGTTCACCCCAATTTTTTATTACTTTAATGAAAACTATATTTACAAGTCAAAACTGATGAGTCTGCCAAGTATAGGAAGGGGAAATAAAAAATGCCGGCTGTTTCAAAATGTAAAAAAAAAAATTTTTTCATTCAGAGCTCTATATCGTGAAGCCCACTGACAACACTAGAAAACCTAGGAGAACACTATTTAAAGTAGAGTAAATTAGCTAAAATATGAGCCCTAATAGAGCCATTTATGTCCAATAGTTTCCAAAATATAGCTTTTTAAAAAGCAACATTTCATAAAAAATGAACTGAAAGATCAGTAGAGTAAGTGAAGTTATTTTAAAAAATCTATAGTTCAATAACCATTTGACGTACAGATGTCTATTAGTACTCAAAATAAGACTAGTTTAATGGACTATAATGCAGTTTATAACTTTTATCTTTGTAGGAGCAGTAGTTTTCATGATATTTGGTAAAATAAACTGATTTATGGTTGTTTGAACAAATTTTCATGTGCAAAATTTATATTCATATGCGAAGATCATAAAAACTACTACCTCTACAAAGATACATGTCATTAAATACTTTATAGTAAGTGAAATTACCTTTATTTTAAGTGCTGGCAGACATATATACGTCTTATGGTTCCAGAGATATATTTTTTCAAAAATCAAACATTTTATCTGAACAACTAGAAATTAACATTTTGTGAATTTATTTTGTCAAATATCATAAAAACTACTGCCCCTACAAAGATAAACATCATAAACCATTTTATAGTAAATTTAACTATTTTTAATTTGAGAGCTGGCAGACATTTGTACGTCGAATGATTCTTGAGATATATTTTTTCATAAATCAAACTTATGGTCCGAACAACTATAATTTGATTTATTTTAGCAAATATCATGAAAACTAATTCTCCTACGAAGATAAATGTCAGGAACTACTTAATAGTACATTAAACTAGCTTAAATTTTAGTGTTAATGGACATTTGTACATTGGATAGTTTTTCAGATGTAGATATTTCAAAATAAATTCACTAACTGCTTATCTTTCAGTACATTTTTATGAAATGTTGCTTTTAAAAAAGATATATCTAAAGAACTATTGAACATAAATAGCTCGATTAGGTCTATTATTTAAGAAAATTTACTCTACTTTAAATAATTTTCTGTTAGGTTTTTTAGTGTTGTTGGTAGTTTTAAAGATATAGTGATCCGAATGAAAAATATTAATTTTTTTAAACAGCCACCATTTTTTATTTCCCCTATTTATTCTAGGCAGAATCATAAATTTTGACCAGTAATAATACTTTTTTTTTTTAAAGTAATCAAAAATTGGTGTGAAAAAAAACTGTCTTTTTTTCTTCCTGGCTCTGTCTTTTTTCTTCTCTTGGTCTCTTGTAACAGTGTTGGACAAAAATTAATCACAATTACTATATAATTACTGTAATTTGATACTTTAATGGTAATAATAATTATTAAAAGTTGAACTACAGGAATATTAATTACTAATTACAGTCAAACATAATAGCAATTAATTTTTACCCAACAGTGACTTACATTTGTAGGGAACTGATAAATTCGACATTGAATATAGTTTACATTTAATTAAATGTAGCTATAATATTTTATTAATCTCCACTACTATGATTTATATTTTAGTATTTAATAAGTAAAGAAATTCATTTTTTCTCATTGTAGGGAACGAATAGGAGAAAAATAAAATTATAAAATTTGGTGAATAAAGTTTATTATTAATTAAATCCCAAGAT